>NC_068939.1:116682252-116760186 GCF_016801865.2 Culex pipiens pallens
TTCCACGCAAATCAAACAGTGTTGCCAACCCACACATACATCTCGAATCGCGAAATCAGATCCTCCGTAATCAGCTCGGGTTGTCAATCATCGCAAAAAAAAGCACAATTTCCAAATGGAATTAAATAATTATTTCGTCGAAAAATAAATTATTACCAACGGATAAATGAGCATTCCGACATTCATTTCATAAAATGTGTTATAATTTCGACTTCGATGGAATTTTCTGGCACCTTTCCGGGAGGCATAAAAACAACCAACGTTGCAGCTTTCGATGGGATTGTGTGGAAAATCATGTCACATTCACCTGTATGGTATCAATTATGCTGCTATTGGATGTTACGAGGATGAGAGAGTGAAAACAATGGTCGGCAATGACAACGAACAATGGACGGCACTAGTAATTAGCTGATGGATTTCAATACAAACTATGGACATTTTTAAAGCGTGATTAAGTGACGGTTATGGATAAAGAAGCTTGTCGAACTAATTAGAACATGAACTTTGAAATGCATACTTACAATGGTAGAACAACCATTGTTCGATTCGCGGAGTTTGGATGATCCGACATTAAACAGTAATTGAAATGCTATGAAATCAGAATTACTTTAACACAAAATCCCTGCACTGAACTGGTTTCTTCATTCAAGAGCAAATCATTACAAAAAAGGCTTCTTGAAAATTGTGCTTGAACTGAAAATGAAAAAAAAAGATCTCGAACAGATGAGAACCTTTCATTAATATTCTCCACACCGAAACGGGTCAGCGATGGTTGTTGTTGGGTTTGTAGCTGTTGTCGGTGCAATTTGCTCCCATTCATTCGATAGCAGATTTGCATGCATCCTTGTACTTGGCCAGCGACCATCATCATGAAGGGGAACGGTCTTGCTGGAGGAGGAAGGCGGCCCAGTGCCATAGAAACGATAGCTTTAGTGAGATGGTACACTGAAATTTGATTTATTTATTTTGCTTGAATTTGCATGAAATCATTAGACGTATAAAGCATCAAGTTTGCTTATTAAGAACAGATGAACTTTGTCCTAAGAGGTAACTTTTGTCCCTGATCACGAATCCGAGGTTCGTTTTTTGATATCTCGTGACGGAGTGATGGTACGACCCCTTCGATTTTTGAACATGCGATAAAATAGATGTTTTTCAATAATTTGCAGCCTGAACGGTGACGAGATAGAATTTTAATGTCAAAGAGATTTTTATGTAAAATTGTACGCCCGATTTGATGGCGTACTCAGAATTCCGAAAAACGTATTTTCATCGGAAAAGACACCAAAAAGAATTTGAAAACTCTGCCATTTTCTGTTACTCAACTGCAAAAAATTTCGGAACATGTCAATTAAATGTACTTTTCGAATCTACATTGCCCCGGAAGGGTCATTTTTTCATTTAGAACAAAATTTTTCATTTTAAATTTCGAGTTTTTTCTAACTTTGCAGGGTAATTTTTTAGAGTGTAACAATGTTCTTCAAAGTTGTAGAGCAGACAATTACAAAAATTTAAATATATAAACATAAGGGGTTTGCTTGTAAACATCACGAGTTATCGCGATTTTCAGAAAAATGTTTTGAAACAACAAAGTTGTTGCGATACAATCGTTCAGAAAATCCCTTCTCGTGGTACAAATTTTCGTTTATTTTCAAAGCCATTTTCTATGGACACCCCCTAAATTTGTAATTTTATGAAGAAACAAAAGATGCAAAATGTCTTAATTGAACTTATGGAAACGAAGAACAAAAGTTCATATAAATTAGAAAATATAATGAAATGTCAATTTAGAAATTTCGAAATTCTAAAGAATTGCTTGAACAAACTAGAGCAATTCTCTACGAAATCGGTCTTTTTTCTTCAATTTTAATTTTTGTATTTTTCAATCCGACTGAAACTTTTTTGTTGCCTTCGGTATGCCCAAAGAAGCCATTTTGCATTATTAGTTTGTCCATATAATTTTCCGTACAAACTTGGCAGCTGTCCATACAAAAATGATGTATGAAAATTCAAAAATCTGTATCTTTTGAAGGAATTTTTTGATCGATTTGTTGTCTTCGGCAAAGTTGGGAAAAAAAATGATACACGGTAAAAAAAATTGGTGATTTTTTATTTAACTTTTTATCACTAGAACTTGATTTGCAAAAAAACACAGTTTTTATTTTTTTTATTTTTTGATATGTTTTAGAGGACATAAAATGCCAACTTTTCAGAAATTTCCAGGTTGTGCTAAAAATCTTTGAGCGAGTTATGAATTTTTGAATCAATACTGATTTTTGCAAAAAATTGAAATATCGGTCTCAAAATTTTTTCAACTTCATTTTTCGATGTAAAATCAAATTTTTAATCAAAAACTACTGTAGTGAAATTTTTATAAACTGCACCGTTTTCAAGTTAAATCCATATTTAGGTGACTTTTTTGAAAATAGTCGCAGTTTTTCATTTTTTAAAATGGTGCACATGTTTGCCCACCTTTGAAAAAAATATTTTTGAAAAGCTGAGAAAATTCTCTATATTTTGCTTTTTGAACTTTGTTGATACTACCCTTAGTTGCAGGAAAATTGATGTTTTCTAAGTCTCACTCAAACAACTGTGCACTAATTTAAAAAAGATTTTTTGCACAACCTGGAAATTTCTGAAAAGTTGGCATTTTATGTCCTCTTAAACATATAAAAAAAATAGTATGTTTTTGCAAATCAAGTTTAAACGATAAAAAGTTAAATAAAAAATCCCCAAATTTTTACAGATTTTTACAGATTTTTGAAATTTCATATGGGGCATTCCACCTGAAGTGTGCAAGAAAAAATGCAAATTTGAAAATTACCATCTCCGATTCTGCTCAAATTTGGCAGAGCTGTTGAGACTATAAAAACATGCAAGAATCCCGAATTTCATCCAAATCGGACCACCCCCTCCATTTTTGTACCCTCCCAAAAAATCGACTTTTTGGTGATTTTTGAGCGAAACCCCTATTTTCAAAAACTGAGAGGGTCGGTCTTAGACTCAATTTTGAAGAAAATTGGACGTAGAATCCATTTCCTTGATCAAAATTTAGATTAAAATATGTTTTTCTACCTGTATTGCGCAATTGAAAACTTTAAATGGCTGTATCTCAAAACAGCCCTATTTATCTTTAAAATTTGACCTCACCATCGTATTCCTCGTCCAATTTTACATAAGAAACACTTATCGACAGAAAGGAATATGTTTCGTTCCAGAGATATAGAATTTTAAAGTTTTAAGTATTTGAGATTACCTGTATTTGCTTTATTTGCCGCATCTGCTAGAAGTATACGGTGAACTTGTATACTAGCCCACAGGACAGAGCAAGAACGACACGCAATACAGGGCAGAATGGAATTCCCGCAGAGCTAGCAGGAAATTGCAATTGATCTTGTAAGTAACACTTAAGAAAAAGTGTACGATACATTATCGTGTTAAAAATTATGAATCAACATGAATAAAACTCTCGTGAAGAATGATTAAGGAGGAGGATTTCTGGAAAGTATAAAACTGAAAAATGTAAGAAAATCACAAAGATCAATTTGATTATCTGATTAAGATCAAATTCAGTGGTGTTGATTTCGACACCGTCCGAACAATAATCTTTTTTTTTTTGTCAACCATTTCGAAATCTTGGAAGACGATACAGCTGCTGTCCACATGTATCAGAAGTATATGGTTTTGTTTTTGAAATTAAATGTACCAGAATTGAAAAAATCATCAATTATTCAGATGAAACTGGCTCACAATATAAAAATCGGTTTAATATGATCAATCTTTCAAACCGTAAGGCAGATTTTGGGGTTTTTGCTGAATGGCACTATTTCGTTACCGCACATGGCAAAAGTTCTAGAAACCAGTTATTTCATCTACTACAGCCAGCTCTACATTTGATCTCGCTTCAAATAAAAGAAATAATATGATAAAGTGGGAAGGAATGAGGAATCAGGCAAAATATGAAAATAATAGAAAAATGATATTTTTTTTTAATATATGGTAAAAACGTTGTAGCATTTGCAAATAAATATTAAAAGTTCAAATTTTACTTAATATGGTTCAATGACACTGTGATCAGGAAAAACAATGCATTAAAAATTACCCAATAAATTTTCCTTAAACATAAAATAGATTGTTCAAGGTATTGATTATCTCAAAATCGTATAAAATTATAAAAATAATTCATCTTACAGAACACATGTACAGGTAGTAATTATTGATCAGCACGACTGAGTGCTTCTAGCATATGCGGCAAGTGCAGCTAATTTAGGTAATCTCAAATAGTCAAAACTTTAAAATTCGATATCCCTGGAACGAAACATATTCCTTTCTGTCGATAAGTGATTATTATGTAAAATCGGACGAGGAATACGATGGTGAAGTCAAATTTTAAAAATAAATAGGGCTGTTTTGAGATACGGCCATTTAAAGTTTTCAATTGCGCAATACAGGTAGAAAAATTATTTTAATCTAAATTTTGATCACGGAAATGGATTCTACGTCCAATTTCCTTCAAAATTGAGTCTGAGACCGACCCTCTCAGATTTGTGGTTCCTGAGTTATCGTCGTTTGAAAATAGGGGTTTCGCTCAAAAATCGCCAAAAAGTCGTTTTTTTGGGAGGGTAAAAAAATGGAGGGGGTGGTCCGATTTGGATGAAATTCGGGATTCTTGCATGTTTTGATAGTCACAGCTCTGCCAAATTTGAGCAGAATTGGAGATGGTAATTTTCAAATGCTGTTCCGCTTCAGATGGAATGACCCATATATCATTTTGGTATGGACAGCTGCCAAATTTGTATGGAAAATTATATGGACAAACCAATGATGCAAAATGGCTTCTTTGGGCATACCGAAGGCAACAAAAAAGTTTCAGTTGGATGTAAAAATACAAAAAAAAAATCGAATGACCGAAATCTGAGAGAACTGCTCACTAACTAAATCTACCCACGTGTTGGTGCTCCCCTCACTCCTGACCAAAGGGGTCAACTCAATTACAAAGAAGATATAATTTAAAAGATTTTAAACCCTTTTATCGATGTTTTTATCGAAAAAAAAGCAAGAATCTTAAAACAAGATGATTTTAAATTTTGAAAATTTCAAAAGTTTAAGTATTGCAAAGTTTAAAATATGTACTTCCTTAACTTTCATACTTATAAAATTTGTTGATTTCAAATTCTAACTATTTTCCGTGCAACCTAAAAAGCTCCTCGCCAATCATCCTGTTCATTCCTTATCATAATTCCCATTGAGGAGCTCAATTGTAAGGAAAAATAAAAAAAAAGTATTCCCATGAAACGGCTACGGCTGTAATAAAATGATTTGCGTAGGGCTTGTAAAGTAGCTGTTGCCAGGGGTGTTGTTGGGTATACATTTTTCCCGAGGAAAACTCTACACAAGAAAAAAATAAGCAGGAAATATACTAAGTTTCCCCTTGAAAGAAAAACATTTTTTTTTGCAATGATTCCAAGTGCTCGTAGGAAACGCTTTGAGATTTGATTCCTTGAAAAAAAATTCTTGAAACTTTTGCAGAGAGAAAAAAAAGTGGAATTTGAGCGATTCATCAAATGATTTCAAATTTTAAAGAGTTGAAGAAAACAAAAACGTTATTTGGAAAAGGCACTTGCTTTTTGATTTTTCATATGTAATCACGATGAAATTACTCAAAAAACCGCGAAAAAACATACTTCATAAGCTAATTCAAATGCTCGAATGTACTGCTCGAAATGATGTAGCATAAATAACATTCCATCAATACGCTCGCAATTCAATTAATGCTAATTTAACGATATTTTCCAACTATATCCCCGATGCCAAAAACAACCCCAATTCGATGCACACGTGTTGGTCGTTAAATTACTGATGTACAACCATCAACATCGGCCCAGTGCCAAGCGATGTAGCCTCATTTGGGGATGGTCATTTTTTCGCTCGATTTCCAAACTGCTTTTTCGCCTGCACAATTTCACACAATTCTGATGTGAAATTCATCCGGCTGTAGGGCAAAACACATAAAAAAGTGGTGCATCCGGCGTGCAAATGATCTTACCTCTTTTTTTCGGCTGCTGCTATGCAAACACGTGGGGCTATCATCGTGACACGTGGTGGGCGCGCGCGCAATTATGCTTACGGTAGAGACACGTCCCATTGCGATAACGACGACGACGACGATGACGATTCCGCCGGTGGAAGGATAATGATGCTGTACCGGAATGGGTGCCGGAGTTGGAATTATGCTTTTTTGTTGTCGTTGTTTTTTGGGACATGGACATCGCTCTAGAAAAACGTGAACAATTCGTTGCCTGAAGGAAAGTGGAGTCGGTTTACTTGGTAATCCTTGTTTGTGTTTCTACAGGAGTACCTTATTTTCAAAATGTCAAAAAATCTAAATCAAATTGTTCGTTCTACAGGATTTCCTTGGCGTTCTCTATTGTGAGATTCCTACTCAAAACAAGGTGTCCGAAGACTCAAGCAATCCAAATCCTATTTACACCTAAGCTCCCATCTGCCTTGGGATTTGAACTGACGACCTGACGAACCTTTCAGAATTTTGTTCTGAATCCTCTGAAGTTTTTTCTTCCTGGTTCAGCAACAGCTTGTCCAGATCGGCACAGCATAAAGCATGGCAGGTCTGAAAATTTGTTTATAAATTAACAGTTTATTCTTGAGACAAAGTCTAGAATTCCTGTTTATAAGTGGATACAAACATTTAATATATTTGTTACATTTAACCTGGATACTTTCAATGTGATCCTTGTAAGTAAGGTTTTTGTCAAAAGCAAGTCCAAGATATTTCACTTGATCCTCCCACTTTAAATTTACCTCATTCATCTTTATAATGTGATGACTTTTTGGTTTAAGAAAATCAGCCCTTGGTTTGTGAGGGAAAATAATAAGTTGAGTTTTTGCAGCATTTGGAGTAATTTTCCATTCTTTTAAATAAGAATTGAAAATATCCAAGCTTTTTTGTAATCTTCTTGTGATGACACGAAGGCTTCTACCTTTGGCGGAGATGCTTGTATCATCAGCAAAAAGTGATTTCTGACATCCTGGGGGCAAATCAGGCAAGTCAGATGTAAAAATATTGTATAAAATTGGACCCAAAATGCTACCTTGAGCGACGCCAGCACGTACAGGTAGTTCATCAGATTTGCTGTTCTGATAACATACCTGCAGAGTACGATCCGTCAAATAATTTTGAATAATTTTCACGATATAAATCGGAAAATTAAACCTTTTCAATTTCGCAATCAAACTTTTATGCCAAACACTGTCAAATGCTTTTTCTATGTCTAGAAGAGCAGCGCCAGTAGAAAGCCCTCAGATTTGTTGCTCCGAATTAAATGTGATACTCTCAACAACTGATGAGTACCCGAGCAGACGGAAATGACTTGGGATTAACATTTTTTGATATTTGAAAATACTAGGCCAATAACATTTTATGTTATTTACAGTATGTAAAAAAAGTATTTACACCCCTTGGGAACTATGCACATTTTGTGATGAAACATGTAAACAATTTAATGTTGACATAAACCTAGTACTACGTTTTGTTCAGAAACTCATGCCGAACATTTTGATGCAAAAAGCTCATGAAAAGATGTTTTCTATAAAAAGTTATATAACAAATACTATTACAAAAATAAAAAAGGTGCAAAAAATGTTTGTACACCTTTCGAAAAATTAACATAGATAAAGTTATTTTTTAACAAATCACCTTAAATCCAGTCTTCTAACTCCAAATAGGCATCCTTGACTGATTAAAAAAATAATTTGGATTGAATATAAAGTTTACTAACTACTTAGTATAAAAGTTTATATAACTCTGGAAATTCTATATAAAACTTATCTAAACTTAATTTTGCAAACTTTCAATTTAACTAAATGTCAATATATTACCATAGAATTGCTAAATAAACATTCTGGAGTGGGTATAACATCGGTTTGGGGATCTTTGTATCGCTAGAATAAATTTTTCGTTGGAATTTCGTACCAACCCGGATTTACGTCGTCGGAAATTCCGCCGGCATCCGAATCGGTCCACAATTAACAAGTTAACCTATGTGGCATCGGAAAGGGCATAAAATTTCCGATCTTTTGATACCCAGACATCTAGGTTTTCTATAAAACCCACGTTTTTAAATACCTAGGCAAAAACGTTGTTATGGTTTCGTTTGAGCAATCTGCCAAAAGTGTATGGAATTTCGTAATATTTGTTCTCGTGGATCAAACTTACTTTTTGCCCAGGTATTTAAAAACGTGGGTTTTATAGAAAACCTAGATGTATGGGTATCAAAAGATCGCAAATTTTATGCCCTTTCCGATGCCACATAGGTTAGCTTGTGAATTGTCAACCGGTTCGGATGCCGGCGGATTTTCCGACGACGTCATTCCGGGTTGGTACGAAATTCCAACGAAAAATTTATTCTAGCGATACAAAGATCCCCAAAACGGTGTTATACCCACTCCAGAATGTTTATTTAGCAATTCTGTGGTAATATATTGACATTTAGTTAAATTGAAAGTTTGCAAAATTAAGTTTAGATAAGTTTTATATAGAATTTCCAGAGTTATATAAACTTTTATACTAGGTAATTAGTAACTTTACATTCAATCCAAATTATTTTTTTAATCAGTCAAGGATGCCTATTTGGAGTTGGAAGACTGGATTTATGGTGATTTGTCAACAAATAACTTTATTTATGTTAATTTTTCGAAAGGTGTACAAACTTTTTTTGCACCTTTTTTATTTTTGTAATAGTATTTGTTATATAACTTTTTATAGAAAACATCTTTTCATGAGCTTTTTGCAGCAAAATGTTTGGCATAAGTTTCTGAACAAAACGTAGTACTAGGTTTATGTCAACATTAAATTGTTTACATGTTTCATCACAAAATGTGCATAGTGCCCAAGAGGTGTAAATACTTTTTTTACATACTGTATATCAAGATTTGTTATTCGTCGTTATGATTTTTTTGTTATTGGATTGTTATTGTAAAACAGACTAGGGGAACAGCATCTAATTCCAGCGTGCCTCTAATGTTGGCAGGTCAGAACTTTGACATTCAATTAAAGCTAATTAAAGGCGATTTCAACTTAAATCGAGTGATAAATAGCTCAATAAGAAGTGAGCAAGCAAGTTTCTATCAAAAGTTTTGCAAAATCAGTTGTTAAAATAGTGAAAACCAGCAAATTGGATGGAGTTAGGAGCAAGTGCTTAACCTGCCAAACATACGAGAATTTCCCCTAATAACACTTTTAGTTATTCTTCGAACAAATCTTTGTTATTATTTTTTGTTATTTTAACAACTAATCCGATCAACCCAATAACAGTTGGAGGTATTCGTCCATAACAAAAAAAATATTCCAAAATTGTTTTTGCTTTCAACCAATATCAGACCAATAATAATTTTTGTTATGATAACATAAACTGTTATGAAACCCTTATGCAAAAATGGATTTTCAAGAAGATTGCATAACACTTTCTATTATTTTAACAGTATTTATTTAAATGGCATGAATTTTGTTATTACCGTCTGCCCGGGTAGTTGAATGCCCAAGGCGAAATCCAAACTGCTCATCAGCGAAAATTGAATTTTCATTAATGTGCGTCATCATTCTATTAAGAATTATTCTTTCGAATAATTTACGATAGCTTGAGGCTTCAGCAGGATTTTTATCCGGTTTCAAAATCGTAACTACTTTGGCATTTTTCCAACTACTGGGAAATTATGCCAAATCAAAACATTTGTTGCAAATTTTGACCAAGCTACTTAAAGTTGCTACAGGTATTTTTTAAATTAAAATGTAAAAAAATGCCATCCTCACCAGGGGCTTTCATATTTTTAAATTTTTTGACAATAGATTTTATTTCATTCAGATCCGTATTAAAAACATCATCTGATGAAAATTCTTGTTCAGCAATATTCTGAAATTCTATTGAAATTTGATCTTCAATAGGACTCAAAACATTTAAGTTGAAATTATGAGCACTCTCAAACTGCTGAGCAAGTTTTTGAGCTTTCTCCCCATTAGTTAATAGAATATTATCACCATCTTTTAAAGAAGGGATTGGTTTTTGAGGTTTCTTAAGAACCTTTGAAAGTTTCCAAAAAGGTTTGGAATAAGGTTTAATTTGTTCGACATCTCTTGCAAACTTTTCATTTCGCAGCAGAGTGAATCTGTGGTCAATAACCTTTTGCAAATCTTTTTGAATTCGCTTCAGTGCAGGATCACGAGAACGTTGATACTGCCTTCGGCGAGCATTTTTCAGACGAATCAAAAGCTGAAGATCGTCATCAATAATGGGAGAATCAAATTTGACTTGGACTTTAGGAAAAGCAATATTCCTTGCATCCAAAATTGCATTAGTTAAAGATTCCAACGCTGAATCAATATCAGCTTTGGTTCTTAAACAAAATCATGAACTCACTTTTATTAAGTTGCTCATTTGTAGCCGTGGGTCAGAGGCGAGAATTTTTTTATAATGGATTCACAATTTAGCCACAATAAGCTATTCGAAAGCTTGCACCATAAACTGCTTGTGTCCAAAATTTGAAGCTTTTTCAAAATTTAAAATCAAATTGGTGTTTTACGTCCTTGTTTTGCCCATATTTTTCTTATTCAATTCAAATTCAATTTTTGTTTTTATACAGCAATTCCCCACGAAAACAGCATGATTCGAAAAAAAAGTTCTCCGATCCGATCAAATTTTTTCTGGGGGTTCCTTGGCCGAAATAATTAGACCCGTATTTTTTTGTTTGGCCATTAGGGTGACCTACGCTGTGTTAGAATTTTCCAAAAATGGCAGTTTTCGTCGATTTTTGCAAAAACCAGTGTGAATGTGAAACCAGTAGTGAAAAAAGTCGATTTTTGCCTTTTTTTTTCGCACGGTGCGATTAAATCAATTTTCAATATTATCAACCAAACAAATTTGATGTTATTTGGTTGTATCCTTGCCGGGTTACAGCTTTTTGAAATTAGCAGTTTCAAAAAAACGGGTGCCACGATATCCCAACACTGCTTTGACCAAACCGGCTCAAAATTTTGTTGAAGACTCGTCAAACTGGTCCCGTGTGCATGACGAATGCAGATATCCAGAAAAAAATATTAAAGAAAAGACAAAAATATTTTTTTTATGTTTTTTGATTTTTTAACTTCAAATTCGTACTTTGTCATGCACATGGGATATTGATGAGAGTCTTCATCCCAAATTGCAGCAAATTTGGTCCATCCAATCTCTAGAATATCGTGTTTCGAGAAAAACGCTCAGCAAGTTTGACAGTTTCCTTTGCGCGTGGCCAAATTTCAAACTTAAATCGTCGGTTACTTACTTGAATCTTAAAATATATTCATAAAGCATTCAGGAATGATTGAAGATCATCTTTTGAGTGGATTTATGAAATTTTCGATTTGCGTTGTTTTTTTTTTTTTTCAGAAGGAGAGCAATTCTCTAAGAAACCGGAAATGGGTTTTATTTGTATTTTTTTATTTGGCTCAAACTTTATAGAGGCCTTCCCTATGACCAAAGAAGCTATTTTGTGGCATTGGTTCACCCATACAAGTCTCCATACAATTTTGGCTGCTGTCCTTACAAAAATGGTACGTAAATATTCAAACAGCTGTAACTTTTGAGTGAATTTTCTGATCAATTTGGTGTCTTCGGCAAAGTTGTAGGTATTGTTGAAGACTATTGAGAAAAAAATTGGTACACGGATTTTTTTTTAGGTCTAACCCAAACAGCCCACCATTTTCTAATGTCGATATCTCACCAACTAAAGATCTGATTTTCGATGTTAAAACATGAAACATTCGTGAAATTTTCCGATCTTTTCGAAAAAAATATTTTCATTTTTTTTTAAATCGCAACTATCATTTAAAAAGGGCATTATATTCAATGTTTGGCCCTTTTAAAATGTTAGTCTTGATTAAAAAAAATCAAAATATTTTTTTCGAAAAGATTGCAAAATTTCACGAATGTTTCATATTTTAACATTGAAAATCGTATCTTAAGTTGCTTAGATATCGACATTAGAAAATGGTGGTTTGTTTTAGTGAGACTTAGGAAATTCAATTTTCCTGTTTCTTTTTCTTAAAGCGGCTGTATCTCAGCAACCCGTTCAATCTTCAATGTCTCTTAGACAATTTTATAGCAAATTTTCTGAACTCTTCAAAAAAATATTTTTAGAAATGATCACTCATGGTCACTATTTTTAAAAATCGAGAAACTGCAAATATTTCGCTAAAGAGCAATTCCATGTCAAATAGGGAATCGGTTGTACCCGACCCTCTCCGATTTCAATGAAACTTTGTACACATGTTATCCTACGCTTATAAATATTATAAGCTATTTTTGTGTATATGGAGCCAGTTACACTCGATACTGACATTTTAGAAGAGCGTAAGTGTTTTAAATATTTTATTTCGTAATTTAAATATTGCTGTATCTCGAAGCCGTTGCATCGTATCAAAAAGTGGTCAAAGACAAACTTGTAGGAAATTTGATGGGCTTTCCGAAAAAAAATACACTGAAAGAAAAAAACACTCCACTTTTATAAGGTGAAGGTGAGCCCATGATTTTTTTTTCGTTCAAAATGTTTGGGAAAATAGCCTAAGATGTTACAAAAAGACTCACGAAAAATGCAGGAAAATTTTCAAAAACCGAACACGAGAGTCGATTTTCCAGACAATTTTACATAAAAGTCTCCATATTGACCATTGTCCGAAGTCCAATCCTTGTGAAGTTACAGCGGTTTAAAAAATAAAAATGTTGAAAAAATAGGTATTTTGGTGGTTTTTGGCAATATCTATATGACAGACTTGATTTTTCAGTCTTGAAAATATTTTTACCGAAAAGCTATGAGCAATTTAATTAGCTTAGCATACGGGCAGTCCGGACGAATGCTGCACAGTTTTGGGTGTAATAAAATTGAGAACTTAAAACATCTGGTCGATGAACTTTCTCAATAATTCTATGCTAACACAGAAAAAGATTTGGAGTCATGATTTAGGAAAAGACTTTTAATTCAGCTTATAGCAGTTAAGGAGGTTAACAATTTACTCACATGAGTGAAACAGGGACCTTTTGTGGTTTTTTATTGATTCTTTGGCATTGTGATTTTTGCATATTTTTTTTTCTTTCTGATTGAGCATTTTCTACACTCTCTCTACTTGTTTCTTGTTTCTTTAAGATGAATAAAATAACGCCCATTTCTGGGCAAAAACACTTTTTCTGTGTGTGTGTGTGTGTGTGTGTGTGTGTGTGTGTGTGTGTGTGTGTGTGTGTAGATTAGTTTTGTTTTGTTTTCCTGCTTCTCGCAATGCTTTTTTTTTGTAAAATAGAATCTCTCAAACTACTTTGTTAATCTTGGTTGGTTGTATCCGTAATCGTGTAAAGTTGATTGTTTCTGAAGTGCTCGTAGCGTGGTGATTGTAATTTGATTTGATTATCGACATATTTGTTACAATTTGTTGTTTGTTTCTGTTTATTTTTAATTTTTCTTTTACTTTACTCTCGTCAATACAAAATTCTCACAACGATCTACTTCATTTTCTAACGCTTTGTTTAACACCATTCCAACTTTTGTTTGAAAAATATAGGGGTTTCCATTCTAAATAGCTTCAAACGTACATCTGTTTTGCACAGCTAGTGTGCCTCTAAATTACTCTTTTCCTAGCTTAATCTCTGTTTTAAACATATACTCAACAGCTAAAAACGGTTGTTTTTGGGGATTGTTTTGAATCAGTCCAGCGGATTATGTTGAAATTCTTAAGAGGGTAGGAAAATTTAGCTCGTTTAGTTTATTTATGATATTTTTTAAAACGGACTTGTGACAACAGAAGTTTACGGTGTGATCGTCCATTTACGGTCACAAATCGTCCATTTTCAAGCTAAGCCTGATTCAATCGTCATTTCGATTAACTTTCCACAATCCTTATGTTCTGACAGTGTTTCAAATTGAAAAAAAAATGAAAATTGTGTTTTGTTTTGCAGATTCAAACAAGTGATTTTTTTTAAATTTGGTGGTGTCTATAAATCAAATATCTTGATAAATTTTAAAACAAAAAATACATACATTTTGATTTATTCTTGAAAAAAAAAAAAAAAAACAAGTCAGAACATCGTGTTAACAAAAGCAAACTCCGTTCAACTTGAAGATATTTCACGACAACGTAAAGCTTAATGAGTGGTGCCATCAATGGGCGGCCATTTCTGGTTGCCAAACAATTGAATAAAATCAATCTGATTTACTAAACCGCTTTCTCTAACCAATTGCTGCCACATAAACGATCAACGAGTTTTGATATGGAAAACTGGATTGGTTTTGGGTTTGTTTTCCCCCTTATTTGTTGTGGGTATTTTTTCTACATTATTTACTTTGTATTTGTTAGTCATAAGAAAGTTTGAAGAATATGTAATTTTTCTTTTTTCACTATTTTATCTGAAAGTATCACGATTTGTTTTGTTATATTTGTTTTCTTAATTTCACTTGATTTAACGGGTAAATAACGAACGAAGAAGTTAACATTTAGTTTCAATTACCGTGTGTGTGTGTTGGATTTTGCTTACTGCTGGTATATAAATTGAGTCAATTTTTAGATATGTATGTAGAGTTTGGTTTTGTTTCGCCGCAAAGATTTAGCTCTTTTCTGTTGAGAATTACTTGGGATTAAATTGTATATCCATGAAGGTTTATTCGACATATTTTATGCTTAACACTAGTACAAGTATTCATAAGTATATGTTTAGTTATGGCCAGCATAACACAGTTCTATAAACTACCATTTTTTCTCTATAACACTACCAGCAGGATAATCGTTTATGGAAGAATGATTCATGCAAAACAGCTTTCCAAAATGCCTCCTCAACAAACCTTCGCGCACATCTTTCGACACCAAACAATTATTTTTTCGTAAGATCCCAAATTATCTCTTTTGCACGACTCAACCTTCAATTCTAAAGTTTGTTTTTATCTTTTTTCTCGCAAAGTTCTAATCAATCAAATTTTACTATTTCACTTTTATACTGTCTGAGTATTATTAACATTATCATCTGTTCAAAGAAGAAGGCAAAAGTGTTAATTTTAGGAGAAAATCTTTTAAACTGCCACGCGGGGCACAGACTTTGCATTGCAAGATTGTTAAAACGATACTATTTTTCGAAATAGTTTGAAATGCCTGTAATCCTAACTTGTGAGATGATGTTTTAAAAATATGCATAAAAAGATGATAAAAATTTGAGACGAGAAATTGCTGCGATAAGAGCGTTGTTATTTATTGTGATATTAGACGGTTTATGCAATGGAACGGATCTCTGAAAAGAGAAGAGGAATAACGAAAGATTAGTTTAAATGATCTTCTTTTCAGAGTAAAAAAACAAATTTGAAGTCAACAGCACCAATTAGGCGAAATAAACCCCACAGAAAGTGAGCGAGTTCTTCAACCTTCCCAAAAGTCCACTTAAAACTAATGAACGTTTGGATTACCTGGAAATAATCTGTGAGCGCACAACTTTTGAAATGTTAATTCAGAGTGTGGTACCTTGAACCTTGATGGGATTCCCGCCAAACCGCGCCCAGACAGTAAGAGCTTATTCAGAGAAGATTTATTGCCTCCATTAAAAGAGAAAACGCTTCGGAAAAATGAAATGGAACGAGCCACCAGGTGGGCAAGGATGATAATGGCAAACAAATTTATTTGACGAATTGTAAAACATTGTTTGAGTGAGTTGGCCTTTGTAGACATGTGTTTCCTTTTAATTCAAGTAATTTTTTGTAACTGTTTTTTTTTCTAGTAAAAATACCTGTCTTTTAATAAATTTGTGTAAAAATTTTAAACCAAGGGTCCTGATTGCTCCAAAAAGACTCATTCACTCGCGATCACAAATCGAACGCGACGAAAAACTGCTCTTGCCGTTTCTTACCGTTTTTCACTTCTACACCAATCGCTACTGAATACTCTCTTTTTGCTCTCCCTCTCACTCCAATCGGGTAGTAGAGCAAATGGCAGAGAAAGACTGATTGCAGTATGTCGCTCAAAGCTGACTCTAAATATTCTGCGATCGGCTTCGCTGTGATCATTTAAGAAATTGCTTAAAATCAATAAAATCAATAATATTTGGCAATTTTGTTGTTTACACAACATCAAAGACACATTTGACAGCAATTTCCACAATGCCAAATTCTAACTGACGGCAAACTGTTGTAGTGCAGGCCCAGTGAGCGCCGAGCTAGTTTTGTTTTTGGATCTCTCCTCTCTGAGCATATTCGTGTGTGACTCGGTGTGTGACTGAGTGAAGCGATTGAGCAAGCCGCACTGGCAGCCAGCGTGTCGTGTTCGCTCGCGAATGGTAGCGCGCTCCAGTCGGCAATGATTCGTTCGGTGATCAGTGAGTGATTTCTGATCTTTGAACTGAAAATCAGGACCCTAAGTTTCATGTACATTTTTCAAGTTCTCTCTATCACCAATCGTTTCCTCGGGATTGTGACACGAATACCAAAATATGGTAAAGTGTCAATAATAGGCTATAATAATAATGATAATAATTCCTCGATTTTTTTCACATAAGAAAAGTCTTGGTTGAAAGTTCTGATTAACCGGCATCAATTAAGTCCGTTTTAGGCCTCGATTTTTCCCACTGTGCGATGGGTTGCATGATTGATCCAGGCATAATTTTCAGCAAAAATGTCTGAGATGCAGCTTCTGACAAGTACTATAATATCACTTAAGAGGCAGTGTTTGTAGATTCTGCTCGGTTTGTTCTAGAGGTCGTATCGAGGTGCTTCGATTTGGATGAAACTTTCAGCGTTTGTTTATCTATACATGAGATGAACTCATGCCAAATATGAGCCCTCTACGACAAAGGAAAGTGGGGTTAAACGGGCATTGAAGTTTGAGGTAAAAAAAACATGAAAAATCTTAAAATTGCTCGCATTTCCGTAAAACTTCATCAAATCCAACTCTCTTAGATGCATTCGAATGGTCTTTCGAAGCCCTTCAAAATGTGCTATAGACATCCAGGATTGGTTTGACTTTTTCCCATAGCTTTTGCAAATTACTGTTAAAAATGGATTATTTTAAAACCTTAATAACTTTTTGCAACAGCCTCCAACACCCATACTCCCATAGGTCAAAAGTTAGGGAATTTCATGGACTATAAGCCTACGGTATTAACTTTTTGGCCAATCGCAGTTTTTCTCATAGTTTTACGATTTTTCTATAACAAACATTTTACAACGTTGGTTTTTGCCCTGTAGGCTTCCATAGAGGCACTTTTTGGTCTCAATTTTGACATATTCGGAATCCTCAGAAAATTTTACATTAGATTGAGGTGTTGGAATTTTGAATTTGATTGGAAAAAATGCCATTTAGAATTAATTAAAATATTATTTAGCATTTTGTCGGATTATGGGTAAAACAGGTATTCGCCTACTTGATACAGCATTTGACGTATTGAACACAGGGTATGAAAAATCTAACTTTTTTTCATAAATGTTTTATTTAATTATTTTCTTAATCAAATTCATAACTCCAACATCTCAATCTAATGTAAAATTTCTTGAGGATTCCGAATATGTCAAAATTGGGACCAAAAAGTGCCGCTATGGAAGCCTACAGGGCAAAAACCAACGTTGTAAAATGTTTGTTATAGAAAAATCGTAAAACTATGAGAAAAACTGCGATTGACCAAAAAGTTAATACCGTAGGCTTATAGTCCATGAAATTCCCTAACTTTTGACCTATGGGAGTATGGGTGTTGGAGGATGTTGCAAATAGTTATTAAGGTTTTAAAATAATACATTTTTAACAGTAATTTGCAAAAGCTGTGGGAAAAAGTCAAACCAATCCTGGATGTCTATAGCACATTTTGAAGGGCTTCAAAAGACCATTCGAATGCATCTAAGAGAGTTGGAATTGATGAAGTTTTTCGGAAATGCGAGCAATTTTAAGATTTTTCATGTTTTTTTGACCTCAAACTTCAATGCCCGTTTAACCCCACTTTCCTTTGTCGTAGAGGGCTCATATTTGGCATGAGTTCATCTTATGTATAGACAAACAAACCCTGAAAGTTTCATCCAAATCGGAGCACCTCGATACGACCTGTTTCACATCGGTGAAAAACTCGCTCTTAAGCGCTCTTACACAGCAGAAAAAAAGTTGAATTTTTGAATGTTGAAAATTTGGTAGGTTGAATATTACCTCTTTTTTGAGCAATATTACCTAAAAAATGTGTAAAAATATGAAACTTATGAAAACTTACCAGAAACTTTTCCACAAAATCTGTCACTTTTTCCTGCACAGTAAAAAATAATGTACATTTACTTGTTTTGTGATAATTGTGTAAACTTGGAAACTGTAATTTTGGAAGGTTGAATATTAACTCTTTTATGATGTAATTTTACCTCAATTTAAACAGAAAAAGTGGCATTACACCAGAAAAGTGGTAAAATTAAACATTTCCAGAGGTAAAATTTCTGTGATTTTCTGTGTGATGAATATTACCATCATTTTTTTCAGTGTAACTTCTGATAGGGTTATCGGATCTTCAATGTTTCCGGCTCAATTGAAAGGTCTTTCAATTACCCAACTAAAGATAAAGATGTCGCATGATGGACCAGGACAACACTTTCATCGAAATATCTGAGATCACATAAGTACCTCATAACCTTTTGATAGGGTTATCTTTTGTGCTCATGGGAAAGGTCTTTCATATACCTTTCCAAAAATTTAACTTTGAGGGAATAAAGTATAGGTGGTTACGTCCACACAGAATCCTACTTATCCGAACATTGTTGGATAACATTGAAAAGGTTACACAGAAAAAAAAATCATGATAATATTACATGTGGGAAGGGGTACATCTTTTATGTCAGAAAAAATGTGTAATTTTACCTCCAAAAATGTGTAATTTTACCACTTTTCTGTTGTAATGTCACTTATTCAGTCTAAATTGAGGTAAAGTTACATCATAAAAGAAGTAATATTCAACCTTCGAAAATAACACCTTCCAAATTTACACAATTTTTTACTGTGTAGTTCATGGAAATTTAAACAAAAATCACAATCACAAAACAAGTATCAATTTCCATTACCAATATGGAAAACAATGAAGTTTGATATCCATATTGTTCAAACACTCACATTTTGTCAAAAGACTCACCACATCGGAACTACCCTGACCTTTTGAGGTGGATGCCAATTCTATCGAAATGTTTACGTTCATTATCAGCAGCGAATGACCAAGAAGTTAATGCTACCAGAAATAAATGAATTAACAACAACAACGTTCATTATCAAAACCCATGAAGCAAGTTACCTGTACAGAGTGGATTTGATACTTTAAATGTCTTTTAACTCGTATTTGCGGCAAAAAATGTCAGTTTTTTTTGGCAGAGGTTTGTCATTTTTTGTGCCGAGTGATAAGTTGATCTGTTTTAGGAAGAAATTTGCCAAACTCGAGGATTAAAACTGAGTTTTTTTTTGTCAAACTTTAACTTCAAGTGCACCACCATGGTATAAGGGGGTACTTCAATCAGGACTACCCATGTATACTCTTATAATTAATTTTGAATAATAAGATGATAACAGAAATAAAATAATAATAAAAACTAAATTTGCGTTTTTTTTGTCTCCTTCCATACTCTATTAAATTGAAATAATGTCTTTATGTTCATCAAGCAAATCATCTTCAGCACCAGTGTCCCAGTTATTTCGATAAATTTTGCGTTCAGCAATAAAGGGCGCGGCAGCAGTGGAAAGTGAATGTTAAAAAACGAAAATTATACGATAAGAGCAACCGGGAGAGAGCTGTTGGCAAATTTACATTTAAATTTGGTCCCTTGTTTGATTTCGCTAAAAGCTGCGGCACTTTTCCGACCAAAACTTTTTGCCCTGCTTTGCTGGAGCTGTTTGTCGTTGGCGAATCCGTCGCAGTTTTCCCCTCGCTGTGAGAAGCCAAAACAGCAATATCTGGAAGAAAAATCTTTTCTTTTTCGCATTTTCTCAAGCAGCTGATCTCGACGACGATGGCGGGACTTTGCGGTTCTGTATTGTGATCATTATTTAAAATTTTCCGCGGCAACAACAGTTCAGCACAATCGTGGTTCTGGAAAAGTTAAGCTCTTGAAAATACGCTGCCACTCACACAGGCTCTCAGACGGGGGGAGAATAGAAGTGAGCATCCAGATTGAGGGTGAGGGTGGTGAAATGTTTGCTTTTAATTTCTCCAGCCAACCGGATTGCTAGCAGTTCATTTACATCGTGTCGATCAACCCCTTTTGTGCGGGCTTAATTAGTTTCGCAAATTGTTAGCGAGCTGTGCTGTATGTTTTGGAGTTTCTGGTGAATTGAGCGTGTTTAATATGTAGTACAAACTGCCCGGCTAATCATTGGTGAATGGTAAAGTGGGAAATGCTTGATACGAGTTGATTTGGGAAATATTGTTCTAAAAGCTGTTTTATTCATCCTGATGGGTTAGAAAGGATGGTTGAACTGCCTTTTATTGATTAATTGAAATAATTTAATTCATCATTGGAGCCCACGAATACAGTTTAAATTATTTCAATAAAATATTTAGAAATAAAAAAAATGTGTTTTTTTTGTGCAAATTGTAGATAGGCGTCATCCATAAAGTATGTCACGCTCTAGGGGGGAGGGGGGGTCTGAGAAAGTGTGACATTGCGTGTTATAAGTATAGGGAAAGCGTGACAAAGGGGGGGAGGGGGGGGGGGTAAATTTTGGCTGATTTTAGCGTGACGTACTTTATGGATGAAGCCATACCTATTTATTGAAGTGTTTACCAAGGTTGCTTACGATAAAATAATCGAGGCTCGATAACAATAACGATTGTTCTATCGTTATCGTTATCGTTATCGTTATTACGATAATTCTATCGGCGATAATGGACGATAACTCATTTTTTAAATCTTTCTAAAAACGATCAATTCAACCAAATGATGTAAAATTTGCAATACTTTCTCTAAGAATATATTTTTTGAAAATCTAGTAAGTTTCAAAATAAAATATGTACTCAAATTTTTAACAAAATATCGTAGGGGAGAGTGGGGAGACTTGATCCCCGGGGACACTTGATCCCAAGCCTGTATCTCGTCAGCATGTGGGTAAAACAATTAGCTTTGTTCTAGAAAGTTGTGCGAAATTGACTAAAACTCATTGTAGAAAACAAAGAAAAAAATTTAAAAAAAATTAGATTGCTTTACACACATTTTTTCTAAAAAGTGCTGCAAAAAACTTCCAAGAGATCTTTTTTCTTTGTTTTGATAAGTATAGAAAATACTCAAAAATTATTCAATTTTTTTTTTTATACATGAGTTGTTTGATAAACTTATAAACTACGAAACCCTTACGCATTTGACGTTAAATTTATCGTCATACTTTTTTTTTTTAAAATCAATTGTTTAAAAAAGTGCGTTTAGGGAGACTTGATCCCTGCATTTTTACAGTCACTGGAATCAGCCTTAAGATAAAATAATTGGGCTGGGTTTTCGTACATAGTTTCCTTTAGTATAGTTGTACATAACTTACTGAAGTTTGAACCATTTTTCAAATGTTTTGTAAACAAAAATTACCAGCTTTTGTAAACATGCTCAATTTTGGTCTAAAAAAGAAAATTTTAAGTTTTTAAATATTTTGCATGCTAAACTTGTTATAGAGTCGTCGGGCGGTGTGGTCGAGTTGCACCTGATTTCGATGCTGCGGCGGCGGAGCAGTCTCCAGTCTTCAAGACCCCGGTGAGCTCGTTCCTTGATGACATCTCAAGCATGTGTGTGTGTGTGTTGAAGAATAAAGAATGAATCAAGAGTGTGAGAGGAAAAACCATTTGCGAGTGAGAATTTATTTTTTCGTCAGTCGATTTTCTCCTTTGCTGGACATTCTACCCAATTTAGGGTACTTTGTTATTTATTATTTTTGCAGTACAGGCTGTTTTCATTATATTGATGCCTTTCAAAAATAATTTCAAGTCTAATTTAAAAATCTTTCTCACTATAATGTTGAAGTCTAAAAATGTAAATTAGTATATGTGTGTATGAGAGTGTGAATGAGTTTTTCTGTTCTTTTTACAGCCCAATAAATATTTAAAACCGCGTAAAATCTCCAGAATCGGTCGATAAATCCAAATCATATCTCATTGAAAATAATCGTTATAGGGTCATTCTTCAATAATTATTTATACGCGTTTTTGATCATTTTGCTGTCGTTTCGTTAGTTTGTCAACTGTACCTGTAGAAAAACTCATTTCTATAGAATCGTTTATCGAGAGACGCGCTGACATTTAGGATAGAACATTAGCGCGCGTTTTTGAATTTTTTGATTCGATTGTGAGTAGCGGTTCCTCACGGTTACTCTGCAACGTGTTTGTCGGAGCCTTTTATTTGATATTCTATTTTTCATAAGTCCTTCTTTTATCATCATTGATTGGAAGGCACGCCGCCGGTTTAGTTCGTTTAAGTTATTGTTTTAATTTCATTTCAAACGTTTACGTGGCGTCCTATTTTCTTTTCGTTTATATTCATTGATCGCAATAATTTATTCCAACTGGCAGTTTAAGTATAAACTCATCAAACTATCGATTTTGAGTTGCGTTCGTGAAGATGAACGGTGCGCGTCGCGCTCATCACGCAGAATTTTCGTTGCTGTTTCCGTCTTTGTTGTCCCCCCGATTGCGTTTGTTTTTCTATCCGGGCGGATTCGCGGAGTTTGACAGTTGCGTTCGTGAAGTTGAACGGTGCACGTCGCGGTCATCACGCAAGATTTTCGTAGCCGTTTCCGTCTTTGTTGTCCCCCCGATTGTGTGTGTTTTTCGATCCGGGCGGTTTCGCGTTTTCGAATATTATTTGGTTTTATCTTTCCACAGCCGGCTGTCTAAGATTGAATCAAAAAAAATCAACACCAAATAACCGGGAATAGTCTCATCCGCATCATCCGACTGTTTGCCTTGAGAATTCATAATCCATCACACCATTAAACAAAATTTATTGATTGGGTCGCATCATCATCCTCTATGATGAATCCTGGCCATTACCTTTACCCACTAACAAAATCCCAAGTAGAAGTAGTTTTTCCGGCACACGTGGGGGTGTGGATATCGTATAGAACCCACCCTTGGTAGCAACCTGTGCTAACTAACATTCCCGTCCCAATCCCCCGAGATCTACAAACTGACATGGCGGGCGCCGTTGGTGGCCAACGACTGTTACCTATTTGCTCCAGATCTAGTTTTGATGATCTTGATGTTTTATCTTTTCAGCGCATTCATACATGCTGTTGATAAGGGAAACACCATTAGATCGTTGAAGCGTATGACCGGTAGTATTGATAGGATATTACGGTCCTGTTCAGCAACGGAGAAGGACAACCATGGGTGGTCTCTCATGCTCATGCTCATTTTGCATGCTAAACTTGTTATATTTTGAACACAAACGTACAGGTTTAATGTGAAATTGCTGTAACTTATAGAAAATTAAAAGTTTGGATGAATAAGAAACATTTTGCTTAAGATTTCTTCAAAATGTTGAAAGGGGGATCAAATTACCCCCAACATTTTGAAAATGCCGGTTTAAACATTTTTTTAAAACGCTTGGCATGATTCGAAGAGTTTATCTGATGAAATACCCTTATCAGTCAAACATAGTTGAATGTTTAAGCTTTCAATTCATGCAAAAAGTTCATAGTTTTGCGAAAAATTTACAGAGTTATGTGCGTTACAAAAAAATGGGATCAAGTCTCCCCACTCTCCCCTATATTTTCGAAAGTACTAAAATTTTCATAATTTGCTAAATGGGTACTAAACGAAGCAGAATTTGGTATGCTTTTTTTCAATTTAGTATTTTTGAAAATACTAAAATTTTCATAAATTACAAAAATTCATAAATTAAATTTCGAAAATACTCAAATTTTCATAATTTGCAATATGAGTTTCAAATGAAGCGAAATTTTTTATGCTTTTCAATATTAATTGAGTTTATTTTGGAAAATATAAAAAAATCACAAACTACCGTATTTTTTTCGAAAATACTAAAACTTTCATTATTTGCATTATGGGTATCAAACGAAGCAAAATTTTGTATGCTTTTTCACTTATCCTAGCTTTTTTGTGAAAAAAAAAACGTTTTTTTTCGAAAATACTCATTTTTTTAATATACAAAATGGCCATTAAACGACGCGAAATTTTGTATGATATGAAAAACGCACAATTTGAATGAATGTGGGTAATTCTTTACCAATTCACACGAAATTGGGAAAATTTGCCCCGACCCCTCTTCGAAATTTCGTGAAACTTTATCTTAAAAAGTAACTTTTGTCCCTGATCATGGATCCGAGGTCCGTTTTTTGATATCTCGTGACGGAGGGGCGGTACGACCCCTTCAATTTTTGAACATGCGAAAAAAGAGGTGTTTTTCAATAATTTGCAGCCTGAAACGGTGATGAGAAAGAAATTTAGTGTCACAGGGACTTTTATGTAAAATCAGACGCCCGATTAGATGGCGTACTCTGAATTCCGAAAAAAAACGTATTTTTAATAGAAAAAAAACTTTAAAAAAGCTTTAAAAACTCTGCCATTTTCCGTTACTCGACTGTAATTTTTTTTTGGAACATGTAATTTTAAGGGAAATTTAAAGTACTTGTTGAAGGGTAATTTTTTCATTTGGAACAAAAATTTTCATTTTAAAATTTCGTGTTTTTTCAACTTTGCAGGGATATTTTTTAAAGAATAATGCTGTTCTACAAAGTTGTAGAGCAGACAATTACAAAAAATTTGATATGTTAACATAAGGGGATTTCTTAAAAAATTTACGAGTTATCGCGATTTTACGAAAAAAAAGTTTTTAAAAAGCATTTTTTTGCGTTTCTCTTTGTTTCGTCGTCCTTGTCTGTCGCGGGTGACCATGAACGGCCATGATCAATGACGACCAAAATTTTCAATACTTTTTTTCGTAAAATCACGATAACTCATGAAGTTTATAAAAAAAACATTTTTGTTTATATATCGAAATTTTTGTAATTGTCTGCTCTACAACTTTGTAGAACATTGTTACACTTTTAAAAATAACCCTGCAAAGTTAGAAAAAAACACGAAATTTGAAAATAAAAAATTTTGTTCTAAATGAAAAAATGACCCTTCTGGCTCAATGTAGATTCGAAAAGCACATTAAATTTCCCATAAAATGACATGTTCCAAAATTTTTTACAGTCGAGTAACGGAAAATGGGAGAATTATTAAAACTTTTTCAGTGTTTTTTTCGATGAAAAATACGTTTTTTCGGAATTCTGAGTACGCCATCAAATCGGGCGTTTAATTTTACATTAAAGTCCCTTTGACACCAAATTTCTATCTCATCACCGTTTCAGGCTGCAAATTATTGAAAAACACCTCTTTTTCGCATGTACAAAAATGGAAGGGGTCGTACCACCCCTCCGTCACGAGATATCAAAAAACGGATCTCGGATTCGTGATCAGGGACAAAAGTTACCCCTTAGGATAAATTTTCACGCAAATCGAAGAGGGGTCGGGGCAACTGCTGTGTGAGTTGGCGGAGAATTACCCATTGACGAAAATTTTTGTTTTGCGGTGCTGTACATTGGAATTTAAAAAATAAATAAAAATGCTGAATATGATTATCAATGCAGAAAAATACGTTTTAGATTGTTTTAAGTTGATTTGACTTTTTTTTTCGGACCAACTTTGAAAAATATTTGAAACGGCTTAAATTGAAAAAGCACATGAAATTTCAATTTGTTTGATACCAAAATTGCAAATTTTGAAAATTTGAGTTTTTTTCGAAAATACCGTATTTTTTGTTTTTTGTGAAAATTTCAGTATTAAAAAAAAACTCTAATAAATCGAAAAAAAATGCAGACCAAATTCCGCTCCGGGTTATACCCATAGAAAGATAAAGATTATAAGGATTTGATTATTTTAGAAAAAATACGGTATTTTGTTAAAATTTTAGTATTTTACAAAAAAAAAAAACATTAATGAAGTGAAAGAAATAAACAAATTCTCTTCGCTTGATACAAATATAGTAAATTATGAATATTTTAGTATTTTCGAAAAAATACGGTATTTAGTGAACAATTTTGAGTACATATTTTACTTTGAAACCTACTAGATTTTCAAAAAATATGTTCTTAGTGAAAGCATTGAAAATTGAACATGATATGGTTGAATTAATCGATTTTAGAAAGTTTTTAAAAATGATTTATCGTCCATTATCGGCGATATAGATTATCGTTATCGTCAGACGATAATATTATCGGCGATAATTTTATCGATTAACAACCTTGGAGTTTACAAATGTCGAACGAATGCTCTTCTCGAATTTATCTGATATTATTATTCAAATAGTGTTCCCTTCTTCAAAAATCTTGCTCCTGGCTATCCAATTCCCAGAAAGGTAGTCTCCGAAACATCAATTTCAAACTAAGTGTATCGAATTATGAACGGTAGAATAAATAAGCATTGCGTACCCTTCCGGAAGGTTTATTTCTGGAAAAAAAGAAGACCCCACCGGCACCTCCCAAGCGGACTCCAACTTCACAACCCGTCCGGTATTAGAGCAACAAAGTTTCACCATGTTCAACGAGAATTGCTCGCCGAGAGTACGTGCCCGGAATGTTTAACCTTCAATGCTCGAGTTGAGAAGCACACACACAGACGAATCCATTTACACACCCTTACTACACTCGGACCAGCTAGTACCAGCTACTAGAAGCTAGTTAAAACACAGGAATGTGTGTACTTCAGAACTGGCCGGGAAAGCAAGGGGAGGGGAAAGTTTGCGGAAAAGATCGTTCTGAAATCACAGAGCACACATCGCCCCACTAGTGGAAATCAAATAAAAGCTGTTTGTCCGTTTTCTTGAAGCTTTTCCTGGAGGAGCTTTTCTTCCTGGCAACACCCCCGCCCAAGCAATGCTGCTGCTGGTGATGATAATGGCACTACGCTGGTCGTTTGTTGTGGCGATTAAATCTCGGACTTACAAATGTGAAAATTGCCATTGAAAATATGGTACTAATGGGAGCTTCGTGACCTGGGGTGAGTGTGCAGAGGACAGAGGCGGGGAGGGAAAAGCTCATCGATCTAAATTAGCCAATTACTCTCTGCCAGAGCGCGATGTGGAAAGCTTTCTTGATGGGAATTTTTCTTTTTGCTAGGTTTTTTTTTGTGTTGCTCTACGTCTCGAGTCTCGACAACATTGAGACGAAGATGAAGCAACGACAACCATGATGTTGCTTATTTGTACTGAATGGGCAGTACTGTTTCTATGTCCATTAGCACTAATGGTGAAAAATTTGCCAGTGCTGTGCACTGTCCATTAGGGTGTAATATGGTTGTATGGAAAAAAATAAAGTTGTCCAAATTTAGTGAGCACAGCAACTTTTCAGTTCCTTTTGGGGTCCTAAACAACTCCCCAAAGTTTGAGAACGATTGGTTCAGTCCTCACTTTGCGCAAAGCGATTCAATTTTCCATATAAATTCGTATGGGAAAATTCATTTTTTTGAATTTTGATATTTAAGAAATCCACGTTTCATGCTATATCAAAACCGAACTCATATTCGGATGCACTGGAATGTGCTCTACAACTTTCCCAAAGAGAGTATGGTGCTAACTTGTTCCTATAAAAAGATACTGCGTCCCCAAAACTGGTATAAAACGTGTTTTTAGCTCGGAAATCACGTTTTAGACGAGTTTTGAGGAAGCTGTATCTTCTTTCAGGAGCAAGTTAGCACCATACTCTCTTCGGGAAAGTTGTAGAGCACTTTCCAGAGCATCCGAACACGAGTCCGGTTTTGATATAGCATGAAACGTGGATTTTTTAAATATCAAAATCCAAAAAAGTGATTTTTCCCATACAAATTTATATGGAAAATTGAATCGCTTTGCGCAAAGTGAGGACTGCACCAATCGTTCTCAAACTTTGGGGAGTTGTTTAGGACCCCAAAAGGAACTGAAAAATAGCTGTGCTGGAAAATCGATTTTGTTATTACACCCTACTGTCCATGTTTGTATAAGAGTTCCCGAGCAGACGGAAATAACTTGGGAATAACATTTATTGATATTTGAAAATACTAGGCCAATAACATTTTATGTTATTTATAACTAGATTTGTTATTTGTCGTTATGATTTTTTTGTTATTGGATTGTTATTGTAATAACAGACTAATAACACTTTTAGTTATTCTTCAAACAAATCTTTGATATTATTTTTTGTTATTTTAACAACTAATTCGATCATTCCAATAACAGTTGGAGGTATTCTTCCATAACAAAAAATGTTATTGCACAGTTGTTTTGGCTATCAACCAATATCAGACCAATAACAAATTTTGTTATGATAACATAAACTGTTATTAAACCCTTATACAAAAATGGATTTTTCAAGAAGATTCCATAACACTTTCAGTTATTTTAACAGTATTTGTTATTGAAATGGCATGAATTTTGTTATTACCGTCTGCCCGGGATTCCATTTGATTTTTTAGCACTTTGTAGAGGGAGATCAACGTACGCAAGAACTCATGAAAAGCTGAATATTTCTGTGAGTTTTGTTACTCGTGGGTTTTTGACGAAAAACTTCGTTATAGGGCTCTATACAGAGTAGCAATCCAAAATTGATCCAAAATTTCGATAAAACGCTTTTTCATGCTGAAAACTTCTGGTTCTGCCTCTGACCTTACCACTGCATCTTTTTTTACTCCTGAACCATTTTTACGGCTTCCACAAAATTGAGCCTTGGTCATTTCTGTTACAGAGCAATTATCTACGAAATCCACCGATTTCGACCATTTTTTCTGATTTGGCTCAAACTTTGTGGGGACCTATGACCAAAGAAGCTATTTTGTGTTATTGGTTCACCCATACTAATCTCCATACAATTTTGGCAGCTACAAAAATGGTACGTAAATACTCAAAAATCTGTAAGTTTTCAAGGAATGTTTTGGTGTCTTCGGCAAAGTTGTAGGTGAGGACTATTCATAAAAAATAGGCACACGGAAAAAAATGGTGATTTTTTAATTAGTTCTTTGCAACAAAACATCAAATTCCCAAAATCCAGAATTTTTTAATTTTTTAATTTTTTTATTTGTTTGTGGGGAAAAAACCCCGCATGTTTTAAACCATTTAGAAGTATGGACCAAAATTTTGCCGACAAGTTCTGATTTTTTTTAAATTGAGATTTTTGTAAAAAAAACATTTTTTGACCTCATCTTTTGAAAATTGAATCCGATCTTTTCGAAAGCAATATAAAAAAAATGAAATGTTAGTCTTAATTTAAAAAAATAAAATTTCAAATTTTCCATATTTTAACATTGAAAATCGGTCCATTAGGCTGGTAAAAATTTTATTTAAAGTTTCTGTCAACCCCCCCCCCCCCCACTCCCTGAAAAATCAGGGGGAAAAAAATATTTTTTCAAAAAACTTCAAAATTTCGATGATAAATTTATGTGCGGAAAAAACGGAATCGACGTAACACCTTATAATGTGGCCCTCTTAAACCTTGCGGTTTCGTAAACGGATCCACAGGCGTGTATCGTTCTTTTTGCGACAAGACTCCGCCTCCCGGGTCTCCTAAGTGTGAAGGTATGGGCACGGGGAGAGGGCACCGAATACCTATATTTTACACTTAGAATTTTTTGCGTCCGCCTCGGGATTCGAACCGGCGACCTCTGGATTGTGAGTCCAGTGCGCGGTCCGATTGATCCACAAAGGCAGACACATTATGTGCAATCAGCTGAAATCAATTTAGACTGCATTCGTCTTCTTTAAGTGTCATTTTTAGCATGTTTGGGTGATTTAAAAATCACCTGAATTTTTGAAAATTTTCGATACTCGCTATCCCGAAAAGTTTTTCTTTAAAATTTTTGTTTTCGTCAAAACTTGCATTTTTTTAAAAACTAATGTTTGCAAAACAACTGAACTAGTGTAAATGCATTTTAAAACGCTTTTTGCTTTCAAATGTTGAGACTATGGCTTGTTATTTCGATTTTTATGGGTAATTCTCTACCAACTCACACGAAATCGGGAAAAGTTGCCCCGACCCCTCTTCGATTTGCGTGAAACTTTGTCCTGAGGGGTAACTTTTGTCCCTGATCACTAATCCGAGATCCGTTTTTTGATATCTCGTGACGGAGGGGCGGTACGACCCCTTCCATTTTTGAACATGCGAAAAAAGAGGTGTTTTTCAATAATTTGCAGCCTGAAACGGTGATGAGATAGAAATTTGGTGTCAAAGGGACTTTTGTGTAAAATTAGACGCCCGATTTGATGGTGTACTCAGAATTCCGAAAAAACGTATTTTTCATCAAAAAAACACTTCAAAAGATTTAAAAACTCTCCCATTTTCCGTTACTCGACTGTAAATTTTTTTGGAACATGTCATTTTATGGGAAATTTAATGTTCTTTTCGAATCTACATTGACCCAGAAGGGTCATTTTTTCATTTAGAACAAAATTTTTCATTTTAAAATTTCGTGTTTTTTTCTAACTTTTCAGGGTTATTTTTTAGAGTGTAACAATGTTCTACAAAAATGTAGAGCAGACAATTACAAAAATTTTGATATATAGACATAAGGGGTTTGCTTATAAACATCACGAGTTATCGCGATTTTACGAAAAAAAGTTTTGAAAAAGTTGGTCGTCATCGATCATGGCCGTTCATGGTCAGCCGCGACAGACACGGACGACGAAACAAAGAGAAACGCAAAAAGTAACTTTTTCAAAAGTTTTTTTCGTAAAATCGCGATAACTCGTGATGTTTATAAGCAAACCCCTTATGTCTGTATATCAAAATTTTTGTAATTGTCTGCTCTACAACTTTGTAGAACATTGTTACACTCTAAAATATAACCCTGAAAAGTTACAAAAAACACGAAATTTTAAAATGAAAAATTTTGTTCTAAATGAAAAAATGACCCTTCTGGGTCAATGTAGATTCGAAAAGTACATTAAATTTCCCTTAAAATGACATGTTCCAAATTTTTTTACAGTCGAGTAACAGATAATGGGAGAATTTTTAAAACTTTTTTTGTGTTTTTTCGATGAAAAATACGTTTTTTCGGAATTCTGAGTACGCCATCAAATCGGGCGTCTAATTTTACATAAAAGTCTCTTTGACACCAAATTTCGATCTCATCACCGTTTCAGGCTGCAAATTATTGAAAAACACCTCTTTTTTCGCATGTTCAAAAATGGAAGGGGTCGTACCACCCCTCCGTCACGAGATATCAAAAAACGGACCTTGGATTCGTGATCAGGGACAAAAGTTACCCCTTAGGACAAAGTTTCACGCAAATCGAAGAGGGGTCGGGGCAACTGCTGTGTGAGTTGGCGGAGAATTACCCATTTAGAACATTGGACGCTATTTTGAAAAATAAAAAAACTGAATTTTTCGGAAAAAATAAACATTGAATAACTTTATTTTGAAAACGGTGCACTTAGCATAGCATAGCATAGCATTGGTGTCTACCCGTAGCTGCTACTTCGTTATTGACCAGGACCCCCAAACATTGCTCCGTGGACCACAAATGAAAAGTAGGAACCAATCATCACCCCTTCGCAATTTTCAAAGGTCCCTATCATGCTGATCAATACCGACGCCGGCCACGACCAGAGGTAAGACACGGGGAAGTGGATGGGAATGTTAGTCCGATACTTGAGTGATGGGACCGCCAAATCGACTGCGTCCCCGACAAAGTATCACATGAGTTTTGAGGGGTTAGTAAGATGGGTTTGAGGTCAGGATTCACTGTGGTAGGTGATGCAACCATAAGCAATATGTTTATCGGTTGAAATTTTAAAAATCTTAGGCAGCCGGCTGCGGAAAGATAGCTATGTAGGGATTTAAATATATAGTATTAATTCGACCGCGATTCTCCAGAAATTCTCCGTCGGCATGCCTTCCGATCAACGGTGATGTAGGAAGGGCTTCATTTATTGAAATGATTATTGAAATGATATAGAAATGGCTTAATCCAGCAATACGACTTGCTAGTCTAAAAAAAAAAATAGGTACGTTTTTCTAGAAAACTATAAATAGAGAACAACACAAAAAAACTCATCGGCCAACGAACGCGAGTGGAAAAAAAAACGGAAAATAACACAAAAAACAGGACTGCGCGTCCACACAGGCACCGCACTACTGATCTATTTTGAAAACGGTGCACTTAATCAAAAAACTGAAAGCACTTTTCGATTGCAAATTCAATATTACATTTAAAAAATGAGGTCAAAAATGTTAGGGACAAGATATTTTTTAAAAAATGCGGGGTTTTGTCCCCAAAAAACATAAAAAAACAAAAATTCAAAATATTGATTTTTGGAAATTGAATTTTTGTGATGAAAATAATCACAATTTATTCTGTATATCTATTTGTTCTGAAAAGAAAGAAAACCAACAACTTTGCCGAAGATACCAAATTAATCACAAAATTCCTTGAAAAGTAACAGATTTTCGAATATTTACGTACCGTTTTTGTATGAACAGCAGCCCAAATTGAATGGAGATTTGTATGGGTGTGACAAAAAATGGCTTCTATGGTAATAGAACAATTCTCTCAGATTTCGGTCATTCATTTTTTTTTTGATCCAGCTGAAACTTTTTTGGTGCCTTTGGTACCCAAAGAAGCAATTTTGCATCATTAGTTTGTCCATATAATTTTCCATACAAATTTGGCAGCTGTCCAAACAAAAATGGTGTATGAAAATTCAAAAATCTGTATCTTTTGAAAGAATTTTTTGATCGATTTGGTGTCTTCGACAAAGTTGTAGGTATGGATACGGACTACACTGAAAAAAAATAATACACGGTAAAAAAAAATTGGTGATTTTTAATTTAACTTTTTGTCACGAAAACTGGATTTACAAAAAAAAAAAACTTTTTTTAATATGTTTTAGGGGACATCAAATGCCAACTTTTCAGAAATTTCATGGTTGTGCAAAAAATCTTTGAGCGAGTTATGAATTTTTGAATCAATACTGATTTTTCAAAAAGTCAAAATATTGGTCGCAAAAAATTTTCAACTTCATTTTTCGATGTAAAATTTAATTTGCAATCAAAAAGTACTTTAGTGAAATTTTGATAAAGTGCACCGTTTTCAAGTTAAAGCCATTTTTAGGTAACTATTTTTGAAAATAGTCACAGTTTTTCATTTTTTTTAATTACTGCACATGTTTGCCCACTTTTGAAAAAAGTATTTTTGAAAAGCTAAGAAAATTCTCTATATTTTGCTTTTTTGAACTTTGTTGATACGACCCTTAGTTGCTGAGATATTGCCATGCAAAGGTTTAAAAACAGGAAAATTGATGTTTTCTAAATCCCACCCAAACAACCCACCATTTTTAATGTCGATTTCTCAGCAACTAATGGTCCGATTTTCAATGTTAAAATTTGAAACATTTGTGAAATTTTCCGATCTTTTCGAAAACAATATTTAAAAAAAATTAAACCAAGACTAACATTTGAAAAGGATTTAATATTGAATGTTAAATGTCGACGGGAAATTTATCCTATTTTCAGGGTTTCTGGAGGTGGTGTGTGTGTTTTTTTTCTGATTATTGTAGTTTATACTTTACTTGCATTAAAAGTCGAGGATATAAATCTTTAATTGTTTGTAAAAGTAGCAATTTCAGGCCTTTCTGAACGAAGTAGCTTTTGAACAACATTTGAAGGAAGTTCCACGAGCTCTTCTCAAGAGTACATTTCGTTGTACCTCCTATCTGATTAATTCCACCTCAACCATATTGCCTGGAATAAAGCTTTCTCACGGTCGTAAATTTCGAATTTGTTCTCCATAGCAACGCTCGGTCGTGATCAAAATTCATTCCGATCACATTTCCTCGCTTCTTCGTTTGTTTGCCAGGCTTCCAAGAACCCTCGATGAAGTAATCCCCACCCCACCCGGAACGACATCTGTCGTATGCCGCAGTAAATTTGACCTCAAAAAGCCAAAGCCCTTGAACCGTCATAAAAGCACACAATCGGCTCTCGGGTGTGCGGAAAAAGCTTTCCCCTCCCCGGGAAGTCTTACTTTTGCGCGTTCATTTCCTCGTAAATTTCCAGCAGTCCGTCCATCACGTGGGCCCAAAACTTCCACCTGGTGGCTCTGACAATCGTTTAGCTTCCCACGGAACGCCGGTTCCGGAACGACGAGTTTCCGGCTAAAAGTGTCCGGTTTACGGTTTTGCTGGTAGAATGATACCGAGAGGGAGAGACTAAGGTTAGGGCTATTGGAAGATTTCTTATTGAGCAATTTCGGCAGAAAAGTTTGTTGTCTTAATCCGAAACTCTGCTATTCTTTCTTAAGTACACCGTGAAGAACTCAGTGAAGTTGGGCAACGCGTTGGGTTTTTTTTCTACTACAAGTAGCAGCAAGCCCGTACAGTTGTACAAATTCTCTCAAAAATAATAACGAGAGACACTTTCCAACATTAACGGTACGGCTGAATTCGAATTAAGTTAACTTTTCCGGAGTACATTAAAGATATAACCATCTCGCCAGCAAAAAAAAAAAAAAAAAGAACGAAGAAAACTCCACAATTTCAGTAAACAGTTATTGCCACAGCTCAACCGAGAATGGTCCACCGAAAAAGAGTGCGCCATTTATGGTAATTTATTGGATAAGTATTTTAACTCGCGTTTACTTTGCTCTTGCACTTCACTTTATTTATATTCCATAACGAGCCCCAGTCTGGCCCTGGGAAGAGTATCTGATGCTGGATGGCAGCTCATCCGCCACTTTCCCATGACAGGAACTGGGAGGAAGAAGATTTTTGGCTCGAGTTTGGAAAGGAATGTTTTTCAGCTAAATCTTGTACGCTCTAGTGGCAAAGTTGGCCATTGGGTGAGCTGTGAAGGAAACCCTTTTGTTCTGATTTTACGTTAAGATATAAAATTATAAAAATACAAAAATACAAAAATACAAAAATACAAAAATACAAAAATACAAAAATACAAAAATACAAAAATACAAAAATACAAAAATACAAAAATACAAAAATACAAAAATACAAAAATACAAAAATACAAAAATACAAAAATACAAAAATACAAAAATACAAAAATACAAAAATACAAAAATACAAAAATACAAAAATACAAAAATACAAAAATACAAAAATACAAAAAAACAAAAATACAAAAATACAAAAAAAATACAAAAATACAAAAATACAAAAATACAATAAAACAAAAATACAAATCTTTTGAAGGATTTTTTTTAATTCAATTTGGTGTCTTCGGCAAAGTTATAGGTATGGATAAGGACTACACTGAAAAAAAATATGCACGTTAAAAAACAATTTGGTGATTTTTATTTTAACTTTTTGTCACTGAAACTTGATTTGCAAAAAAAAAACTAAGAAAATCTCATTTTCCTGTTTTTAAATCTTTGCATGGCAATATCGCAGCGACTTAGGGTCGTTATATTCCTATAATTGGTCGCAGCGGTTTCAAGGCTCTACAAAAAAAGGTTCGTTTCAACAATGTTCATAAAGCAAAATATAGAAAGTTTTCTCAGCTTTTCAAAAATATTTTTTTCAGCAAACATGGGCACTTATATTTTTTAAATAAATAGCTGCGACTATTTTCAAAAAAGTTTACTAAAATGGCATTAACTTGAAAACGGTGAACTTTATAAAAACTTGATTGCAAATTCAATTTTACATCGAAAAATAATGTTGAAATATTTTTGCGACCAATGTTGAGATTTATTGAAAAAGTCAGTATTGATTCAAAAGTTCATAACTAGGTCAAAGATTTTTTGCCCATTCTGAAAATTTATGAAAAGTTGACATTTGATGTCCCCTAAAACATATCAGAAAATAAAAAAAATTAAAATAGTGTTTTTTGCAAATCAATTTTATGTGACAAAAAGTGAAATAAAAAATCACCAAAATGTTTTTTACGTATATCACTTTTTCCCAGTGTAGTCCTTATCCATACCTACAACTTTGCCGAAGACACCAAACCGATCGAAAAATTCCTTAAAAAATACAGAATTATGAATTTTCATACATCATTTTTGTATGGACAGCTACCAAATTTGTATGGAAAATTATATGGACAAACCAATGATGCAAAATGGCTTCTTTGGGCATACCGAAGGCACCAAAAAAGTTTCAGCCAGATTAAAAAATATAAAAAAAATATATCTAATGACAGAAATCTCAGAGAATTGCTCCGATGCAAATATGGTTTAATGTTTTTGTACCTTGACTTTAGCTGAATAAATTCTAGGAACATCTCCGAAAAGTCTGCATGTTGCGAGAAAAGCTTTCCCTTTGCACATCTAGTGCCCTCTTGTCCATCATCAGAACGAACCTCAAAAGCAACTCACGTTCCACAAACATTGACAGTTTGGTAGGGAAGTCCGGCGAATAAAATAAAAACAGGCTCTGCGAAAAACAGAAAATTGTAAAATAAAAACCTCCTTATTGCTTATCCTACAAGATAGATTTTTTTTGTAAGTTTACTTCCTTTTATGGGATTCGGAAGTTCTAAGGCGTCATTCTTTGTGAAACTTACAGATATTCAGCTTTGTCAGTTGATTTTCTACTGTAATTTACATTTAGATTGCACTGAATGGCCTTAAACGAGTTAACGTCAAAGAGATTATCTGGTCGGATAACCTTAATTGATCAAAGCAAATCACTTTCCCAGAAAAAAAAAACTAGCAGCCCAATCATTCGTTACAAATTTCCCCGAACTTCGAGGTAATCGAAAGAAAGCGTACGTCATGCTCGACATTTCCGGAACGCGGGCGCCACAGAGGCCCCTCCGTCAGCGTTTCATGTTTTATTCATTCGATACAATCACCATCGCAAATCATCTTATTGTCACGATTATCGCTTTACTTCCGACAGCTGGGCTCAGTGGAACAGCCGATTAGCACATTACAAGCTGGCTAGTGACAAGCAAATTGTGCCATGAGAATCGAGTTTAATCCTCCAACAAGCAGTACTTTGGCAGGTGTGAATGTCAAAAAGAATCAACATTTTTCATGGAGGTTCATGGTTGAATTTTGAAGGATGAGTAGAGAGATTGAGCAATCCCGAGCAGACGGAAATAACCTGCGAATAACATTTTTTTGATAATTGAAAATACTAGGCCAATAACATTTTAAATTAATTATAACAAGATTTGTTATTCTTCGTTATGATTTTTTTTGTTATTGGATTGTTATTGTAATTTTAGCGATTTTTCGAACAAATCTTTGTTATTATTTTTTGTTATTTTAACAACTAATCCGATCATCCCAATAACAGTTGGCGGTATTCTTCCATAACAAAAAATGTTTTTCCAAAGTTGTTTTGGCTTGCAACCAATATCAGACCAATAACAAATTTTGTTTTGTTACATAAACTGTTATTAAACCCTTACGCCAAAATGGATTTTTCAAGAAGATTCCATAACACTTTCTGTTATTTAACACTATTTGTTATTGAAATGGCATGAATTTTGTTATTACCAAGTTATTACTGTCTGCCCGGGAACGCAACAATTTTCATTCAAATATCAACTAACGTCATGATTCGAAATCCAGACACTTAGTAGCATATAATTTTCATTATAGCTGACAAAAAATCATGTAATAAGTTGGAAATGAAGAAATATCATCAGGATGTAGTATTAACAGTCAGTTTTAAGAAAATGCATGCAAAATATGTCTTTTCTAACAATTTTTCATCAGAATTTGAAAATTAAAATGACTTGTTGTGCTTCAAATCCCGGACTCTGATAAAAGCTGATTCGAAATCCGGACACTTTTGCTTCGAATTCCGGACACTCGTTTTTGCTAATGAATCGCACAAATTTGGACTGAAATGTTAGTGAAAGGCATTCTTTAGGTCTCAAATAAGCTGTTAACATCATGACAATCGATATTTTATATAAAAATTTGCTAGAATTTAAGGAAATCAAAACCATAAATTTCTGCTTTGCCTTCCCGGTGCTTCGGACGCCTATGAAATATTTCACGTGAAATGTTTCACATTTTTGATAATCTTATAACTTTATAAAATTTTATTGTTTTGACATTAACTACAGCGTTCAAACAAACTTTAAATGAAAGTTGATGTTGGAATTCATCAAATAACACAGTTTTGACATTCATATTGCGAACTTATATCGAAATAATTGATAAAACAAGATGAGGTGTCCGGGTTTCGAAGCGTCCGGGAATTCAAATCATGACGTTACGATTCATTGGGTCAATTTGTTCATTGCCGCTTTTCAAACAAATATCTATTTCATAAACTTAGAACAATCAATCATCCCGAACTCACCTCGTTTGAAACTCCATCCCGTTACGGCCAACTTTGCATCAGATCTGATGCAGCCTCAGCTCCCAGATATGTACCCAGCAGTGGGTACGGCTTTTCCCAATCCTTTCAGCTCATCACGAGAAAAACGCCACTAAACGCTGACATTGTGATAAAACTTTGGCCTGAACCTTCGGCATCAAGTCCGCGCTGATTGAACTTTGTAAAGGTAATTATCTCCACCCCAGAGTCTCGTCGTCTCCACATTGGCCACGATTCCAGTCCAGGAACGACTCAACTTTGATTGCACTGATTTATGCTTCTTTTATCTGGGCACAGACTTGCAGCGAGGATGATGATGTTGCCCCGTGGATGCTGCCGACCCCCGAGTTTTGCAGCTTTGAAGCGTGGAAAAACAAGAGTTTTCCCGCTCCCGAGGGCCAAGTCCGGGCCAAGCGGGCAGGTGTTGATGGTTCGAGCGAACCTCGAACGGACGGGGCCTCGAACAAGGCGCTATCGAATGTGCCTCTGCAGAGTTCGATCATCGCAGGTCACGCCACGAACAACTTTTAATTGGTTCGATCTGGGGGAAAAAAACGGAGAGTGAATGCAGAGAAGAGCATGTTAGGTTGTTTGGTTGGAAAAATAACACTGAGAGTAATTCACTGGAAGGGCGAGTGGTTTGGTCTCACAAATGGAAATAATTAAAAAAAACTCCCAATTCTATGAAAACCAAATTTTCGTATTCTTTAATGGATTTATTTTACTAAGAACAAATGCAATATGATTTTTTTTCGTGAATAAAATTCTTATATGGTTTTTTAATATAAACAGTCCAGACTCGATTATCCGATGGCCTTGGAAAAATTGCACTACGGATAATCGAATCACGATTTTTTCTTACTGTCGCGCGTAAGTTTGACCCCTAAACTATTCTAAAGTGATTTAGCATTTTTAAAACCAAGGTCTAAATCTGAATTCTCTTTATTTTACTTTTTTGAACTGTGTTGATACAACCCTTAGTTGCTGAGATATTGCCATGCAGAGATTTAAAAACAGGAAAATTGATGTTTTCTCAGTCTCACCCAAACAACCCACCATTTTCTAATGTCAGCAACTAATGGTCCGATATTCAATGTTAAAATTTGAAACATTCGTGAAATTTTCCGATATATTCGAAAACAATATTTTCAAGTTTTTTAAATCAAGACTAACATTTCAAAAGGGCGTAATATTGAATGTTTTCGATTTTCGAAATTTCTGTAAGTTGGCCTTTGATGCCCTCTACAACATATCAGATAATAAAAAAAATTTTGTGTTTTTTACAAATCAAGTTTTAGTGACCAAAGTGAAATTAAAAATCTCCATAAATTTTTTACCATGTATCATATTTTTTCAGTGTAGTCCATACTCATACCTACAACTTTGCCCAAGACACCAAATCAATCAAAAAAATCCTTCAAAAGATACAGATTCTTGAATTTTCAGAAATCATTTTTGTATGGACAGCTGCAAACTTTTTATAGAAAATTATATCAACGAACTGATGATGCAAAATGGCTTCTTGGGCATGCCAAAGGCACCAAAAAAGTTTCAGCCGGATTAAAAAATACAAAACAACGTTACTTAATCCACCTTTAGGTGGTTAGTGCCTTCCTCAAAGCCTAATCTTGAGCCTAATAGTCATTTAGTACATTGAAATCAATCTATACTCGATTTTAGGACCCAATTTATAAAGATCTGCGTCTCATATTTTCTGGCAGCCCTGTTGCCAGCTGGTCTGATCAACTGTGGCTTTTTACTGTCAGCAGATCACAGCGGAAACTGCAGAAATGTAAATAAACAAGAAATTTCTGGCAGAAAGTGGAAAGTAAAATTTAATAAAGTTGAAGTTGGATTTCAATCGATTCTTTTTTCATAAACAGCAGAGCGGATAAACAACCTCCGAGGACGTTTTTGGTACGGATTTTGAACAACGAAGGTAACCAATTTATTGGCTTTTGAAAAATCTCGAATTGAGGATTGAATTTTGAGTTGGATTCCATTACGAGATGTTTTGTGTGGAAGTGCGGCAACCACCATGTCCAACGAAAGCAGAATATGGTCCAAGATGCGGAGCCTGACCAGGAGGGAATAATTATGATCTTCGGAATGTTTCCTTTCCTTCTTGAGGTCTCGATAAGCGAAAACCCGGATGTGTATCCGAACCGCACGAATCGCAATCAGGTCATGAAAACCGCTGATCAAGTTCAGTAATCAAGGACGGGAGCTGTTCCGGCTTCAGGGAGCCGGACTTTATTTTCATCGAAACATCTGAGATCCGGCATCAAACAAGTGCATAGTTAACACTTAAGTGGTCTTAATTTTTGATAGGGTTATCAGATCTTCAATGTTTTGGGCTCGTTGGAAAGGTCTTTTGATTACCCATCTAACAATGGATCGCATTATGGACGCGGCCAACAATTTCATCGAAATATTCGAGATCCGGCCTCTAAAATGTGTACAAATGACACTTAAATGCTCATAACTTTTGATAGGTTTATCAGATCTTCAATCTTATGGGCCTGTTGGAAAGGTCTTTTGATTACCTATCCAACGATAGGTCACATGATAGATCCGGACAACTTTTTCATCAAAATATTTGAGATCCGGCCTCTGAAATGACACATAAGTGCTCATAACTTTTGATAGGGCTATCAGATCTTCAATGTATTGGGCTCATTAGAAAGGTCTTTGAAATACCTTGTATGTATGATCAGACGGGTTTTCTTACAAAAACCACCCTTTTTACAATCTTTCAAACTTTAGCCAGAATCGCTTTTAAGCATAACTTTTGAAGTACTTTACTAAACGTTATAATATTAACTAGGGTCTTATAGGACCCCGAAGCAAATGAGACCAAAACGGTCCAAATCGGTTCAGCCAGTCCGGAGATAATCGAGTGCATATTTTTCGTTGATTTTAGAAGGAAGGCACCAATCACTGAGGTGGTTTAAAGTAACGTTTTTAGAATTTACATTTATCATTTTTGTATGCCAAATGTGTATGGAAAATTATATGGGGGTAATTCTCCGCAGACTCACAAAGCAGTTGCCCCGACCCCTCTTCGATTTGCGTGAAACTTTGTCCTAAAGGGTAACTTTTGTCCCTGATCACGAATCCGAAATTTCCTCAGTAAGGTGAGGAAGGCAAAACCTTTCTAACAACGCTGACAAAAGTTATGAGCTATTGTGCTAAAACATAATTTTGACGGATACAAAAAAAAGTGAAGATTGCAAAAGATGTTATGGTTTTTATGGCAGAAACGTAAGTAACGCTTTTATAGCATTTGTTTGCATATATTCAGGCGCAATTGAATACAATCAGAAAGCTTTTTCATTGATTTTAGAAGGAAGGCACCAATCACTGAGGTGGTTTAAAGTAACGTTTTTAGAATTTACATTTATCATTTTTGTATGCCAAATGTGTATGGAAAATTATATGGGGGTAATTCTCCGCCAACTCACACAGCAGTTGCCCCGACCCCTTATCGATTTGCGTGAAACTTTGTCCTAAGGGGTAACTTTTGTCCCTGATCACGAATCCGAGGTCCGTTTTTTTATATCTTTTGACGGAGGGGCAGTACGACCCCTTAAATTTTTGAACATGCGAAAAAAGAGGTGTTTTTCAATAATTTGCAGCCTGAAACGGTGATGAGATAAAAATTTAGTGTCAAAGGGACTTTTATGTAAAAGTGGACACCCGATTTGATGGCATACTCAGAATTCCGAAAAAAACGTATTTTCCATCGAAAAAAACACTTAAAAAGTTTTAAAAACTCTGCCATTTTTCGTTACTCGACTGTAATTTTTTTTGGAAAATTTAATGTACTTTACGAATCTACATTGACCCAGAAGGGTCATTTATTCATTTAGAACAAAATTTTTCATTTTAAAATTTCGTGTTTTTTCTAACTTTACTGGGTTATTTTTTAGAGTGTAACAATGTTCTATAAAGTTGTAGAGCAGGCAATTACAAAAAATTTGATATATACAGCAATTCCCCACAAAAACAGCATGGAATTGGGTACCAAAAGTTGCGTCTTTTAATTACAAAAGTTTTGGTACCCAGACATGAAATTTAAAGGTTATCGCAGTTTAAGTGAAAAAAGTTGATTTTTTGCCAATTTCGTCATTTTCCGGTTTTTGCGCGCGGCGCATCGAAAAACACGGATTTTATTTTCAAAAAATCATATCTCGGAATCCTGTTAATGAACTCCTCCCATTTTTTAGTATGTTATGTAAAAATGTCCGGGGAATCCGATAAAAATATTTCCAGACATAGGCTCTTTGGTCCAGACATCGTCAAAACGCATTTTAATGTTTCATACGCCCTTTTCATATGTTAGACTAGATTTTTGAAACTTCCTATTATTTTTCTTTGAAAGACCAACTTATCACCTTTCTTTTGCGTCTAAGACAGCTAAAATCGGATGAAATGACGCGGAGATATGATTTTTTTTGAAAAAAATGGTTTTTGCTAAAATCGACGAAAATGTCCATTTTTTAAACCACCCTAACACGGCGTTGGTCACCCTAATGGCCAAACAAAAAAATACGGGTCTAATTATTTCGGCCAAGGAACCCCCAGAAAAATTTTGAACTTTTTTTTCGAATCATGCTGTTTTCGTGGGGAATTGCTGTAGATTTACATAAAAATCCTTGAATAATTACTTTTCCTCTTACAGAAACGTACAACATTATGCAAAAAAAAAAGCGCGCACAAAATAAATCCCTTGCTCTGAATAGAGCATCACATCTTCATCGAATCGATTCCACAGGGCCTGCGGAAAAGTATCTGCCGATAACCACAGAGTCACGAGATCCCAGTTCAAAAGGGGGAGGCGGCCAACTAGCTCTTCAAATGGGATGTGCGCTCGATACCGGAAATAAAACTTTTTTTTTCCCGATAGTGGAAAAAGTTCCGCTTGCGATTTCAATACCACTTGACACACACACAAAACACGCACACAAACAGGAAGTGGAATCGTTTTCACACCCAATGTCCGGCCCTGGTCAGAGCTGCAGCGGGAGAACTTTTGCATGCAGCAGCAACAACGTCCTCGACATGCCAAGTACAAGCTACTAAGTAGATTAGAAACCACTCATGTGAAGAGAGCTTGGAGTATGCAAATTCCCGGAGATTTATGACCTCAGCAAGCAGAAACAGGGCGAATTAAAAATTGAGGGGAAAAGTTTGAAACGTTGCTCAATCAGAAAAAAAAACATAACAGAAAAAGAGCTTGAAAACTAAACAGAGGTTAAGTTGATGTTTCAGAAAAAACGTTATTGTTCACAGTCCATTTAATAGTGTGATGAAACGTAGAGTTGAGTTGAGTTGAGTTGAGTTGAGTTGAGTTGAGTTGAGTTGAGTTGAGTTGAGTTGAGTTGAGTTGAGTTGAGTTGAGTTGAGTTGAGTTGAGTTGAGTTGAGTTGAGTTGAGTTGAGTTGAGTTGAGTTGAGTTGAGTTGAGTTGAGTTGAGTTGAGTTGAGTTGAGTTGAGTTGAGTTGAGTTGAGTTGAGTTGAGTTCAATTGGAAAAAAAATCCATTTGTTGCAAGTGGCTTTCACTAGATTTTCACAAATTTGAATTAAGCAGCGGTTTTTCACGAGTTTGTGCAAATATCAAACGTTAGATTAATATGCCATTCAACTTTTGAACTCCTGGACCACATACTGGCACAATAACCCTTTTCTGCAAAAAATATAAAACCTGGACAATAATTCATACAGAATAATAAAAAAAAAACCAACAACATCGTCCCATATCCGGCACAGTGCATCGATTTTACCCAAAAAATCCCACTGGGCAAAAAGAAAAAACACATTAATTTATTTTATGAAACCAATTGGCACAAAAACGCTCGCAGAAAAAATCAACAAAGGGTGAAAAACGCACTCGCCAATTCGCACGATGTCCGACTGAATCCGGTTCCGGTTGGCCATTTGTGAGGGGGGAGGGGTGGAGGGTGGGGACGAGTTGTCCATTTCGGTGGTCACTCAGTTTTTCATATGCACCGGCAATTGTTTTTATGGCTTAAAAATTAATTTTTTAATCAGATGGTTTTTATGCATCACAATTCGTTTTATGGTTCTTTATTTTTAATTGCGCTTTAAATTTTGCATGAGCTGGTGTGAGAAGTGGGCGACGTGTGACTGTCTGGCCACCGGCCACAGTTTCGGGTTTCCGGTTCGATATTTCACACACACAAACCGAAATGAAGAGGGGGACGTTGGCCCAGGGATCAAAAGGTCCTCGAGCATTAAAACGAAGGCCTCAGTTATGCAAATAATTCAATTGAGGACACATCCTAATCCATTTTAAATGAAACATCTGTCGTTTCGGAATTCCCACCACGAACCTGGCCGGAGTCCGGACCGACGTCGTCGTCGGTAGTCGATAAATTCTGGTGTTCAAACAGTCTCCGAGGTGGGTGATATCCAGAGGGAGGGAGGAGGAGTTCAGAGAGCAAACATGACCCCGGGAACGGGAAACCAACGGGGGCAGATGTATATGGTGATACTGGATTAATTCATGCATCGAACGATTACTCAAATATTTATATTGAGCAGAAGATTTTAAGCTTGTCAAACGTTGCAAAATGTGAATGCGCTTTTGAGGTTTTATTTACAAATCAAAATGTGGTGAAGTTCTTGCAATTGATAACACACATACGATCAAATTGAAAAAGTGGTTTATTTAAGCTGGAATTAGTAGGAGAGTTACAGAAAAAAAATTGTAAATTTGTAAGGTGTAATTTTGGAAGGTTGAATATTACCTCTTTTATGATGTAATTTTACCTCCAATTAGATTGAAAAAGTGACATTACATCAGAAAAGTGGTAAAATTGCACATTTTCAGAGGTTAAATTACACATTTTTCTGACATAAGACTTCCCAGATGTAATATTACAATGATTTTTTTTACTGGGAAGTGAGTTATTAGAACCGTGTTATGATAAGCTGGGAACCGTGGTGTAGGGGCAAGCGTGGTTGCCTCTCACCCAGTCAGCCTGGGATCGATCCCAGAAGGTCCCGGTGGCAAATTTTGAGACGAGATTTACCTGATCACGCCTTCCGTCGGACGGGGAAGTAAATGGTGACCCCGGTCTAACCTAGAGGTTAGGTCGTTAGCTCAGTCCAGGTGTAGGAGTCGTCTCCCTGGGTCCTGTCTCAGTGGAGTCACTGGTAGTCAGTTGGACTAGAAATCAAAAGGTCGTCAGTTCGAATCCCGGAGTGGATGGAAGCTTAGGTGTGGAAAGAGGTTTGCAATTGCCTCAACAACCAAGCCTTCGGACACCTAGCTTCGAGTAGGAATCTCGCAATCGAGAACGCCAAGGCAATGCTGTAGAGAAAATAATTTAGATTTTTTGAGTTATTGGAAGAGTGTAGAAATCCTATAAAATTTCATGAAATATTACGCAAGTAACATTTTTTTTTTTCAGGAGTTCTACAAGAGCTCTTCAAGATAGCTACAGCATAGCAGTTTGGACCGCGGTAGGATAAAATTCTCTTCAAAACTTCTTCAGGAGTTTGGAAGAGTACTAGAAGAGAATTTTATCCTACCGCGGTCCAAACTGCTATGCTGTAGCTATCTTGAAGAGCTCTTGTAGAACTCCTGAAAAAAAAAATGTTACTTGGGTTAGTTTTTGTTAAGTTGGCTGTCTTTTATTTTATAAAATCCTGTTTCTTGTCCCCTGATACAATTTTGTGTGACATTTTATTTGTAGAACCCTTAATCGACATTTGCAAATGTCATCAAAAACTGTGATCCCAAGTAACATTTTTTTTCCAGGCGTTCTACAAGAACTCTTCAAGATAGCTACAGCATAGCAGTTTGGACCGCGGTAGGATAAAATTCTCTTCAAAACTTCTTCAGGAGTGTAGAAGAGTACTTTGAAGAAGCGAGTTGATTTTTTTGGCTCTATTTTATTTTTTGCCAGAATAAAATCTGTTTGTCATAAGAATGCATGAAACGTAACTTTTCTCGAACTCCTAACAAGGTTAAACAAAGGTTTTACTAAGGTTTTGAGAAGGTTGTTAGGATTAAGTTGTAAAGCATTGAACTCCTATGTAAGTTTTTTAAACAGGCCGTAACAACCTTTTGCGGAGATCCTTTTGGGTTTTAAGTGGGGTTTATCAAGGTTCTGGGGAGTTTGTTACGACTAAGTGGTTTTGATATTGGTTTTGGCTGATAGGTTTGCGACTTTTTAGTTGTTGATATTTTGGTATTTGTATTATTGAATTGGTCTTATGCTTTTAAGAGGCCTTTCATATGACCAAAGACGACATTTTGCATTATTGGTTTGTTCATCAGCAATTCCATAAAATTGAAGTTAAATTCAAAATGTTAAAATAATTTCAAATTGGTTCTTTGGCCCAAATAAAACGGAATCGACGTAACACCTTATAATGTGTCTCTCTGAGAAAATATTTTTACCGGATTTCCCAGATTTTTTTTTAAACAAAACAAGGTATGGCGGAAGCGAAATATAATAAATCTAGATGACCCATGATAGATTTACGTAAAAAGTTGTGTTCCACCTTTCTGATTAGGTATATGAACGATTTAAAATATTTTTATGATAATGCCTATAAGCCCTCAGAAATTTTTGAATTATGTTTCAATGAAATTCAAAACTTGTAACTTTAAAACTGAATCTAACTCTTACTATAGTGTAAAATTGTTCACAATTTGCTACAAGGGGTGAGGGGTGGGGGGGCAGTGCCAGGATAAAATAATTTGCAACACTGCCAAAAAAGTATGCCCTTGCAGGTTTAAAGCTCAAAAGTTGCTTTTTTGGTGTCCTCTTCAGATGAAGCGAATTTTAGAAGAAAATTGATCATCACTATAAAATATTCTGTACCGTCAGTGGGGGTGACTATGGGTCAAAAAACGATAACCCTCTCGTATTTTCTTAATAACAAAAACAATTTGAATAACATCGGAAATCTTTTAACGTAGATTTGTTCTTAGATAGTTTACTAACATTTTCCCAAAATATGGTGGATTTTTATGAACACTACCTTAAATGCCAATAGTTTGAAAATTGACCCAATTTCACCCCTTAGAGAGGGTGACATTGGGTCAAATGAAACTAAAATGATACTCAAATACAACGATATGGTAAAAATAATTCATCCAACAGTGTTTCTTGTTCGAGGGAATCGTATTGACACACTACAATGTTTGAAGTGGAGATTTTCAAACATTCGAGTAGTTTTCGAGCAATTCTAACAAAACTATTAGAAAAATGATTTTTCGAGAGGTCATTTTTGGCCAAAAAAGTACCCCAACTTTAGACAGCTGCCAAAATAACAGGATTTGTTCTAGAAACGAGATTTTTCAGCGAAGTCATCTTAAGATGTCCCCTACACAACCATTTCAACAGAAATCATTTTCATTGAGAAGAACCTGAGAAATGGTAAAATCCGTAAAAAATCACTTTGACCAAATCTCACCCCCCAGACCCAATGTCACCCCCACTGCCGGTATTAAATTAAATTTTACGAATTTCAGCACCAAAAGGAATCAGTATGTGCCGGTTGTTGCCTTCTTGAAGCCACTGAAAGAATTTCTGATCTAAATCAAATGTGCTTCAAAATTTATATAATTTTGTGGCACAGACGTCGTGCTAACTTGTCGTACGTGCATTTTGGGCCAAATTGAGTTAAGAACGCCATTTTGTGCAGCTCACAATGTCTCATCTTTTGACCTTCACAGATCCCCAAAATTCGATTTCAATCCTGAGATATTCAATGAAAACCAAAAAAGCTCCGAAAATTTTTGTCACTTTTCATATGAAAGTAGTTTCAATCTTGTCGTGCTATCTTGTCACTCCCTGAAAATTGATGTAAGTGCGACAACTGGCCAAAGGGATTTCAGGTCAGAACGCGTTTGACGCACGTACAAGTTAGACTACCGTAAACATTTGTAATTATAACTCGGGACTACAGCAACCAAATCTCGGGACAATGCACATAATGGTCAGCCAAACAAAACGTGTTTGCTATTTTTTACATTGCGTGCTACACGAGCAGGGGTAAATAACACGGGAATACCAAATTTTGGTATTACTTGGGCAAATAACAGGGACCAAAATGTGCCCTTGGTTGCCCAGTAATAGATGGTAAAATACCATGAAATCATACCAAAGTCTTGTATGTGGAAGGGCACAACAATACCAAACCATGTTATTCCAAGGGTAAAATAATACCTCAAAATAAAACCATTTCAATACCAAGTTGAGGTCTTCTGGATTTTTGAACATTGCTTGAATACCAAAACTTGGTATTGCCATGGTTAAATTTTTAGGTATTCCCGCGCCCTTGGAAAATCAGATTTTGGTATTCCTGTGGTCTTCCAAATACATGATTTTGGTATGATTTCATAGTATTTTACCATCTATTACTGGACAACCAGAACACATTTTGGTCGCTGGTATTTGCATAAGTAATACCAAAATTTAGTATTTTCAAACCATTTTTAGTGCAGCATATGATCCATATGCAACAGCCAAATCTACTCACCTGATGATTCCATGTTGTTCTTAGTGATATTCTTCACCACATCGAATTCATTTGTCATTGATGAACGGCCTGTGCTTGAAGTTCTTGAAGATTCTGAAAAATAACAAGATTGAAAAATAAGGATTGAAATTCACCAAAATTCAATAATCTGTTGATTAACTCGTTTTTCAAAGTATTTGGTTATCCCAACTTAGAGAAATATCAACGTTTTAAAAAAAAAAATCTTAGTGGGTATATCAATAAAATATGAAAATCAGCCTTAACATTTTTGGCTTTCAAGTCAATTAAAAATTAATTATCTCGTCAAAATTTATAAAAACAAATCCATAGTTTCAGAGGAATTTGATGAAACCTTTCAATACCAAAATAATACCAAAATGTGGCATCCTGACTTTAAATTTTTTTTCACAATTTCAAGTCAATTCTTTAGGGGGTATATTAAAAATGTTTAAAATCAAGTTTGAAATTTCCGGTTTCCAATGAAAGCATTCGCTTTGAGACATCATTTTAGCGCAAAATTAATTATTTTGTCAAAATTGGTCAAAATTTTCCCATAGTTTCAGAGGAATTTGATAAAATACTGTAATACTAAAAGAATACCAAAATGTGGAGTTCGACCATTGACAAATTCTGCAATTTTGCAATATCAAAACAATACCTTAAATTGGTATGATAGCACATTTTGCTCTTGCATAATCCTTAAGACAAATTTTAAAGGGTCCAGGAATACCAAAATTTGGTATTGATACTAGAGAAAGGTATTATTACGCATTTCCCTTGTTATTTACCCATGCTCGGGTATAGTTTTTGTTTACTCAAGGTTAAACATTAAAACGTGCTTTTCTCGGAACGTCTAAATGGCGGGTGCGACAAGATAGCACAACGACGTCGTATTGTTGTGAACGATATTTTTTGAAGAGTGTTATTGCAAAATGTGATTGACAGCTAAACAACATGCGGCAACCTTATCTCGCTTTCAGAATTATTAAAGTGAATTTAAAATTTCCTAAGCCAGTTTGATCAGTCGCAATAGTGTGATCGATAACCTCAAAATCCAAGCTGGAATCCTCTAAAGGACCAAATAAAAAACTTGTCTTTTCATCATTGTTATCCGAGCATTCGTTGGTGAAGGTTGTCTGAATCAACATGACTCGTCGCGTCCCGGCGCAAAACGCCGGCAATATTGCCCTACCTGCGGCTCAAGCAGGCAAAAAAGTGGGAATTTCCAAAAGGAAGGTTGAGGCCTCAACTGATGGCCAAAAACCGGGAATTTCCAAAAGGAAGGTGCTTTTGGAAGTGACATCGAACAGCAAAAAGACGAAAAAGAGCGACGGTACTGTACCGATGGATGAGGAGGAGGAGAACTCTTCATCGCACGAGGAGCAGCTTTTGAAGAACAACAAGTTCGCTGGACTGCCTGACGAGGACCAGGTAGCGGAAGCAAAGGAGAATGAAGTGAAACAGCGAAAGGAGAAACTGCCTCCTTTTTATGTGAGGCAATCAGCAGCAACGATCGACTTTCGTGCGGGGCTTGTTGAACTCATCAAGTCTGGGAAAGTCCTAGGCAACATTCGTCTGTGTCAGGACGGATTTAAGGTGCTGGTGCAATCCAGGCAGCACTATCAACTGGTCAAGGATTACTTGACCGAAAACGAGGCGGAGTACTTTACCCATGATGTCGTCATGGATAAGCCGTACAAAATCGTCGTCAGAGGTCTGTACGACATGCCAGTGGAGGAATTAGCTGCCGAGCTAAAAGTTTTGAAACTGGATGTGTTGGCCGTGCACAAAATGAGCCGACGCAACAAAGACATCAAGTACCGTGACCAGCTCTACCTGCTGCATTTGGCTAAGGGATCGACGACGCTTCCTGAGCTGAAGGCAATCCGAGCGGTTTTCAACATTATCGTGTCGTGGGAGCGATACCGACCAGTGCATCGTGACGTCACACAATGCTTCAACTGCCTGGGCTTCGGGCACGGAGGTAAGAACTGCCACCTGAAGCGTCGTTGCGCCAAATGTGGTACTGATGCGCACATCACGTCCCAGTGCATCCAAGATTCGCTGGTGAAGTGCCTCAACTGCAACGGTGAGCATTCGTCAACCGACCGAAAGTGCCCCAAGAGAGCTGAGTTCGTGAAAATTCGGCAGCAAGCATCGACGAAGAATCAGCCTCAGCGTCGTAGAACTCCTCCAGCCCTGGTGGAGCAAAATTTTCCACCTCTTCAACCGCGACGCCAGGTCCCGAACTTGGCACCGTTACCGTTGGATCCCAGGAAGAGAGCTGAGATGAATCATCCACGGCCGGGTTCCAGCCAGGAGCAGAGACCGCCACCACCGGGCTTCAGCCAGGAGCCAAGACCAACCCAAGAACCAGCAGTTGAGGAAAATGGTAATGATCTTTACACCTCAACCGAACTCCTCAATATTTTCAAACAGATGTCCGCTGCACTGCGTGGATGCAAAACCAAGACCCAGCAGATTGAAGTGCTGACCTCGTTCGTCATCCAGTATGGATCGTAGGTCCCTGAAGCTGCTGAATTGGAACGCTTGCTCCATTAGGAGGAAGAACTTAGAGCTGGTGGATTTTCTTCGCGAGAAGGAGATCGACGTAGCTGCCATCACGGAAACTCATCTGAAGCCCGGTGAAAAAGTTTATCTGCAAAACTACAAGATTGCGACGCAGCTCGACAGGACCACGTCTGGAGGAGGAGGTGTGCTTGTCGCTGTTCATCGTGATCTCAAGCCACGCCGGCTGCCACACTTTAAGCTGGACATCATCGAGGCCGTTGGAGTGGAAATTCCCACTTCGGTTGGCCCAGTACTCTTCATTGCTGCATACTGTCCACGTCAGGTGAATGCCAGAGATGGTTCAGCAGCAAAACTGAAGGGCGATATCCAGAAGCTGACACGGCGGAGCGCAAAGTACATCATCGCTGGTGACCTCAACGCGAAGCATGAAGTTTGGGGCAACAGCAGGAGGAATCGGAACGGAGTGATTCTGCACAACGATCTGCAAAACGGATACTACAACGTTGTGAGTCCGGATCGTCCAACGAGGGTGGCTCGGTCTGGGAATCACTCAATCATCGACTTCTTCATTACCAATATGGCTGAGAACGTGGCTCATCCTGAGGTGTTTGAAGAGTTGAGTTCTGATCACTATCCGGTGGTTGTGGAGGTTGGAGCTTCCGTTACTCCGCAGCGGCAACCAACCCGGAAAGATTACCACAACGTTGACTGGCAGCAGTTTCAGCAAGTGGTAGACAGCAACATCGACTATGATCAACACCCGGAAACTTCTGCTGATATTGATCGTTCGCTGGAGGTGATCCAGCAGGCTATCAACCAAGCAGAGGCTGCCAACGTTCGGGAGGTTCCTGTTAATTTTAAGGTAACTGATATTGACGTAGATACTAAACACTTGATTAGACTTAGGAATGTTTATAGGAGACAATATCAACGGACTGGGGACTATGACAAAAAGATTTCAGTTAACAATTTGAACAAAATCATACAAGACCGACTTGACAATATTAGAAATCAAGAATTTTCAAAACATGTAAGCCAGCTTGGGAATTATTCAAAACCATTTTGGAAACTTTCAAAAGTTCTTAAAAACAAACCAAAGCCTATTCCTCCTCTTATTGTTGAGGATTCTCCTTTGATTACATCCGAGGAAAAGGCAAATGCACTTGGGCTTCATTTTGTTAGTTCACATAATCTTGGCGCTTCCATGACCAGCCGTAAAGAAACATCAGTTGCCAATAGTATTTCAACAATCAATGACTCTACCTTTGAATTTCCTGCAGATTCCCATGTTTCTGGTGAGGAAGTCAAAGTTGCAGTTAAACAAATGAAAAATATGAAAGCTCCTGGCTTTGATAACATTTTTAATCTAGTGTTGAAAAAACAGAGTGATCAGTTCTTTCAACATCTAGCCAATATTTTCAATAAATGTTTGCAACTTGCTTACTTCCCCACCAATTGGAAGCTGGGCAAAGTCATACCAATTTTGAAGCCTCAAAAAGATCCAACATCGCCAACAAGTTATCGTCCCATTAGTCTTTTGAGTAGTCTGTCCAAACTCTTTGAGAAGGTCATCTATTCAAGGCTTTTGGATTTTACCAACGATAATAATATAATTTTGAATGAGCAGTTTGGCTTCCGAAAGGGGCATAATACTGCTCATCAGCTTACGAGAGTAACTAAAATCATCAAGCAGAACAAGCTTGAGTCTAAATCAACTGCTATGGCTTTGTTGGATGTTGAGAAGGCTTTTGACAATGTTTGGCATGATGGTTTGATACATAAACTGTATTTATGCGGTTTTCCAATGTATCTTATCAAAATTATCCAGCACTATCTTTCGGAAAGATCGTTCAGGGTTTTTCTGAATGGGATTGCTTCTGGATTATTCAACATTGATGCTGGGGTTCCCCAAGGAAGTATTCTTGGCCCACTTCTGTACAATATTTTTACATCTGATTTGCCTACTCTTCCTGGTAATGGTGTGTTGTCACTTTTTGCTGATGACACTGCCGTTATTTATAAGGGTAAAATAACCAGATATTTAGTCGGCCGTCTTCAGAAGGGTCTTGACGTTCTTTCCGAATACTTTGGCGACTGGAAAATTCGCATAAATGCAGCCAAAACTCAAACCATCATTTTTCCACTTTCCAAATCGGCCCGATTTGTCCCAAAGGATGATGTTTTGATTAAAATGAATGATGTTTCAATACCCTGGTCAAAGGAAGTTGTATATTTAGGTCTCATACTTGACTCGAAACTATTGTTTCGACAGCATGTAGATAAAATATTGAACAAGTGCAGCATTCTCATCAGGTGTTTGTATCCTTTAATTAACAGAAAATCAAAGCTATCTTTGAAAAATAAGCTAGCAGTTTACAAACAAATAATTTACCCCGTTATTGAGTATGCAGTACCTGTTTGGGAGTGTTGCGCTAGAACTCATAAATTGAAGCTCCAGCGTGTCCAAAACAAGGTACTCAAAATGGTTTTGAATGTTCCTGGCTGGACTAGATCAAGTGAGGTTCATGAATTAGCAGAAGTAAAAATGTTGGATCAGAAGATTCAAGAAAAATGTTTGAAATTCAGGGAAAAATGTGCTATATCTGAATACCCCTTGATTCAAGGATTGGTTTAGTTTATGGTAAGATTAAGTTAGTTTTAGGTTAGGTTATGTTTTCTTAATTTTTTTTTCTTCGTTGTACCTAGTGTTACAAAAATGATAAATCATATACTTTTAAAGTTATGAATATGAACAGTGTTTAAATCACGAAAAGCAAACTAAAGCTGAAGAGCCACAGCTGACCACTTATTATGTAAACCAAATGTAATTATTATAAGAAAGATTCAATAAAGTATATTTAATTCAAAAAAAAAAAAAAAAACTTGTCTTTATACAATTTGTCATGACAATACAGCAAAAGATTGCCCGGATACAAATTCGAGCATAAAACATTGCTAAACATAAAGTATTTCATATAAAAGCTATTTATTACCCAAAAGGTTCCCAACATATTTTTTTCAATCCTCTGCCATACAACACTTAAATATTTTAAAACATTTTCGAATCAATCACATTGTAAAGAACCAGGGTTGATTGATATGCACGGTGTCGAGCTTAAATCAAAGGAGGTGGGCATCTAGTTGTCACCAAACACGCATATTTTTCAGTGTCTATGGTGATGCACGTCACTTATTTATTTTCACGTGCTTACATTTCGGGTTAGCACGTCACATTATAAGCACATTACTGCACGTGTGCTTATTTTCAAAGGGATATTCAAAGGTTTGTAAAATATTTATTTTCTTTCTTGGTGAAGCTCAGAAAAGTTCTTTTTTTTAGGATGGAGCAATTGAAAATTTACAAACAGAAAATTTAAGAACCTTTTCCAAAATATCGATTTAAAAAATGGGGAAAACACCCGGTAGAAGTGGTTTGCTGGTAAAAGTTGCTTGTTGCTGGTTGTTGTAATCCGGTCTTCGGTTGCCGGAAGCAGCGTCCTTTGCCGACCTGCGTATGCGGCTTTGTTTTCTCGGCTGCTTGTTCTGGGTCTATGGATGACTACGGGCGTTACTGGTTCCGACGGGCAGGCGTCTACGCTCCCCTCCTTGGCTGATAGGCAGTTCCAGCACCTGATGATCCTAATTCGGTAACTTTTCTTTGAAGGTAAGACCAGCGGGCTGACGATGATGGCGCGGGGATGCGCTAGATGATGGGTTATGGTCCTATCACTTATAGACCCAGACCATCTAATCCGGGACAGAGCGCTCACGTAATTTTCGGGTTTCGACAATTGGAAGGTCGATTACCAATTTAATTTCATTTAGTCTATGAACTAAACCAATAATCCTTGAAAAAAGTTTTGGTTTTGTTTTGTTCAGAGCCATTTTACCGTTTTTTTTATACAAATAATCACATCAGATTTAACTAGGACCAAAGCCAATGAAGTTCGTTTATTATAAAATATAGTGGGAGGATTTAAAATGTATTTAAACCAGATAGGCACGGGAAATTATAAGCACAGCGTGCTTAACATAAGCACGTACACTGCTCACAATAATGTCGTGTGCAGAACCTAATCATAGTGCACATAGAAAATTCTTGTGTGTCTTTTTATCAACCCTGTAAAGAACAGTTTTCTGAACAATTTCCATAAAAAAGTATCAATTTTGGTTCAATATAAGCAGAGATATACCCAATTTCGTAAAATAAAAAGTGACTTTTCAAAATTTCTGGATTTAATTCTCATTCAAACGATGAACACTGCTTACTATCATAATTTTAAGGATGAAAACATTTTGCTGAAACATAAAACTTATATAAAATTTTGATGAAATTTATGGAAATTATTTTATTAGAATCATAAAAAAACTCAGTAGGCAGTGTTCATCGTTTGAATGAGAATTAAATCCAGAAATTTTGAAAAAAGTCACTTTTTATTTTACGAAATTGGGTATATCTCTGTTTATATTAAACCAAAATTGATACTTTTATTTGGATAATGTTCAGAAAACTTTTCTCTATAATGTTGCCGTATTTTTATGACAAATTGTTAAAAGAAAAGATTTTTATTCGATCGTTTTGAGGTTTCCAGCTTGGATGTTGATGAGGCACATTCATAAGAAATTTGATGGATAAAAACATGAACCCATCGATTTCCATCGACTTTTTTGAAGTAAAATCCTATAAAACGAAAAAAAAGGTGCAGGTGGTTATGTTACACATGACCACTATGGCAAAGAACTTAGCAGAATAGCTTTTAAAATTAAGCCATTTTGTTGGATTCTGCGTCAGATAAAATCAAAACATAGTTGGTTTTATATTTTCGCTCAATTTCTCTTTATGCTCCGTATCAAAAACCATGATATCTGTATGGTTCGATGTTTGTCCCCAATCGGAACAATCGTGCGGTAGCGGCCTCTCCAGATTGTGGCCACCTTTTTCGAAATGGCCAGGGTTGAAAACCATGAGTTGTGATACCCATATTGCCAAAACTCGTTGGTTCAGTAGATGTCTCCCCGGGAAAACTTTCCTTTTGCGCACCGGTCACTCCATGTTTTGGCCAACTTTTTTCTAAATTGCCATTTTCATTACCAATATCAAAAACCATGAATATTGATATCAATATTGCCCAAAATCATATGGTTCGGTAAATGTCCTCCTGGGAGAACCTCCCTGAGGGCACCGGCCACTCCAGGTTGTGGCCAATACAATCAAAATGGCCATTTGCATTACCAGTATTGAAAATCATGAATGTTGATAATCGAGAGACCTTTCCAACGAGTCCACAACATTGAAGATCTGGCAACCCTGTCTCGAGTTATGACCGCATAAGTTATATTTGTGTACTTATTTTCCTGGATCTAAAAAAATAGCTGAAGTATGTTTCCAAATCACTCAAATTACCCATTGTTGGTAATAAATGAGAAGGCATCAACCACTTAGGTGGATTAAGTTAGTTTTTCTCAACATTATGGTGATTGTCTAGAATGCTCATGACATATTCGCTATCTTCATAACAGTTCCGGACAAATCGGCCCATTGATTCGAAAATAACATCATCAAACCAGCCGCTTTTTAATTTGAATATTCAAGTAGGCAATTTCCTCTCAATGGTAATCAGGACCGAACAATTTTACGCAATCAACATTTCGCTCCTTTTCTCCTCTTCATTTCTGCAACATTGCTGTAATTCATATCCCATACTTATGTCGGTGGTGGTCCGATAAAATTCCGCCAAGTGATGAAACTTTACCGCAAAACCACCAGAACTTGCGAAGGGGTTGGAGAGGGGGGAGGTCTGGCAACTATTGTTGGCCCATTAACATCGTGAACATCGGGGGGAGGGGTTTCGCAATAAAATGTTTTACAGGCCAAAAAATATTCGCACGAAGGGTTCCGCCAAGGTTATGGCCTTTTTGGACCACCGGGTTGATGGGGTGTATGTGGTCGTTACAAGTGCGTATCCACTAGGGATGCACACCGAAAAGTGGGGTAAGTTTGTCTTGAATGTGGTTGAAGTGATGCGCAGTTGTGTGCAACATTGCATGCAATTTATTTAGGCTTGTTTATGAAAAAAGGGTTGATTTCAATCAAACAAACCAAACTACCTCAACCTCACGTTAACAAAAGTGGTCCAACGCATGTCATCTCAGCCGTTGAAGGGGCTAACCAGCAAAAAAAAAAGTGACTTCTGAAACCCTATTCCTCCATAACGTTCAAAGGGCGGCGCTCTTCTCTCTGGCAAATAACTTCCGCCCTTTAGTTTTTACGATTATGACAATTATTGGCCATTAGGTAGATAAGGTTTACTGCCGCCGAAGGTCGTCGGCCCAATTTATCCATCCCAAGAAAGTGTTGTTTTTTTTTGCTCGCGACCTCTTGGGAAATGCCCTCTGATCTGAGGGAGATTTCCCACTCGTTTTTTTTCTCCAACGTGGGAGGAGGTTATTTGGTAGTATGATTTATAGATACTTTTTTTTGTACACCGTACTGGTCTAGCAGGGATTACTGGAGGGAGAGGGTTATAAACTATTGATTTGAGGTAATTGATTTAGTGCTTTGGGAGCGATAACTTAATTTTTATAATTGGAAGAAGTGCGTGCAGTTATTGGGGTGAAACGGTCACGTGGCAGGTTTATTGAGCGTGGATAGCTTTTTCCCGAAGAATTCGACTTTTTGTTTGGCTTAATTATTCTGACTACTATCTCTACAACTAAATTGATTTATCTTCTTGTACGAATAAATTCATTAAAATTGTTTGGCTGTTCATACAATAATACTATTAAAATATCAGTAAAAAATATTTGCCACTGCCTAACAAGAGTGAAATAGTTAGTTATAATGCCAAACTTGATCAAATGTTGTTTTTGTCACATTTGTTCCAAAATTCCAATCGCTAAAGTCCTCGGTTCAACGGATTCCCATGACAAATGAACTCCAAGCAAGGAGTAGTAATCATTTGAAGCTAACTGTCATCATTTATCTCCGTTCACAGTTGCTTACATCCAGCGCGCTTTTTACCTCTTCGCGTTGGGATCAGACGAAAAGTTACACTGAGAGTATGTACGGAGGAGATAAACTTTTTTGATGATGATTTTTTTTTTCTTTGCTTTGATCGAGAAGTTGGTGTGGGAAATAGCATAGCATAGCATTGGTGTCTACCCGTAGTTGCTACTCTGTTATTGACCAGGACCTCCAAGAATTGCTCCGTGGACCACAGATGAAGAGTAGGAACCAATCATCACCACTTCGCAACTTTCAAATGTCCCTATCATGCTAGCCAATCACAGCGCCGGCCACGACCAGTGGTAAGACACGGGGGAAGTGGATAGGAATTTTAGTCCGATACTTGAGTGATGAAGACCGCTAAATCGGCTGCGTCTTCGACAAAGTATCACGTGAGGTTTGAGGGTGTTAGTAAGATGGGTGTGAAGCCAGGATTCACCGTGGTAAGTGATGCGGCCGGTCAAATCTATTTATAGTCCTTAATTCTTCGTATGTTCTTGGATTCATTTTTGGAAGTTTCCAATTCGGTTCACCAAGCTTTTTGTGGTGAATTCTGGTCGTGTTGAAAGTTCAATATTCGCCTAACAATTATGCAACCAGTGTTCTTGAATTCAACTTGCATTCAATATTGCATTTTCCTGTTCTTAGGTTCACACAGATTCCAATCAAGTTTCTTGGATTCTTATAGCATTCTTAGTCCTTCTAGACAACTGAGCCTCGATGGTCTGGTGGTTAGCATTTTTGTCTGCTGACCCAAAGGACGGGGGATCGAACCCCGCCGCGAGCTAATGAAATTTTCGTTCATATTCAAGTGTTCAGAATTATTCCTTCTTTCCATAATTTCTCGATAGGAGCAGATGGGAATCGAACCCAGAACCTTTCCGCTTACAAAGCGAACAGCGTAACCATTCAGCCACGCCTACCCCCTTGATCGAGAAGTTGGTGTGGGAAATCCAGATAAACTTTAATTTCTGACATTCTGTGCGGAGATAAGCTCGGTCGTACTTTGGCAATACTTTGCCGAAATTGACACAAAGTTGGTGAGGGGTTGACCTTAAGTTGTCGCCGTTGGGATATCTTGTCGCAAGTTGACACTTTCCATGTACCGTTAGAGAGTCAAACAACTGAGATGTAAGATTTACGTATAATTAGGGTACGTTATCCATTAGTGGACCCCTTTCCTATAGTGGACCCTCTGAAGGGTTTTTTGATGAAAAATTCAATAAAATCACAATTTCAAGCGTGTTGTTGTCTACAAATCTTTTATTTGGCATGTTCAGCATAATTTAAATCAATGTTGACTGATATTAAATTGTACTTTTCACCAAAATAAGTGTTTCGAGTTCGACATCGGAAATCAGCCATGGCCACTAGCATTTTCACAACAAAACTGCATTTATATTTTATGATTGAATTAACTATACAATCATGTTTTGACTGATTATTTAACTTCAGCAAGTCGAAATAATGTAAGTTTAAGGAACTTTACTAAAATAAAGCGAAGAACTGCTCATTTTCGAGCAAAAAATAGGGGGGTCCAATATAGGACAACGAAAATCCAAACTTTTCTAAAAGTGGACCCCTGTTAATTAAATCTTCAAATATGAAGAAAACTGTATATTTAAGCAAAAGTTTCTCTTCAACATACAATAACTGCTTGTTGTTATCAACCTAAACGCATTTTTTTTTTAATTATGAGTATAAATAAAGCTGTTTCATGTTAAAAGTACCAAAAATGCTGAAGCCGTAAAAAATGATCATTAATCAAAAGTATAGTCACTAGAAGCATCATAATTGCAGTTTGAAATAATATTTTATAATAAAAAAAACAAGAACAAAAGATTTTTTTAAATAAACATGCGTGGTTTTATCGGCAACTGTAAACAAATCTATTGTTTAGTTTCGGTCCACCATTTATTTAATTAATATAAAAAATATGCATCAAAATTACTATTTTTAAAATTATTTTTATGTTTACAGTGGTTTTTGAAACGTTTTGTCTGATCTTTTTTGGAAATAAATGTGTTTAAATGTCTGTTACGTTTTTTGTTGTTTAAAGCTAAATTTGTTTATGATGAAAAGTAAGCAAAATCCATCTTTAATTTATTATATCTATCATTAGACCTACAGCATGCATCAAAACATCAAATATCGGTTAAATTTGGTATAAAAATAACAGTTTGCCTATAGTGGACACAGGTCCACAATCGGATTATTGACCCGGGTTCACTATAGGAAAAGGTGATCCATAACAGGCAAAAAAAAAAACTTTTTTTCAAATGGCAATTTTTCTGCTCAAAAACAAATAAACTGATGAAACAAATAGTCAAAATTGTTCAAAAGACTTCAGTTTCCATTGTTTTGTACATAGGGTTATGAAAAAGTGCTTAAAATATTGAAAATTTGTGAAAAATGTGCTTCGGCTCTACTAGGGGGTCCACTAATGGTTAAAATACCCTATATGACACATTTACTAAATTAATTGGTTTTCTGTTAATCTATTCAGTAAAAATGCCTAACTAAAACATACGTACTTCAAGAGAGCATGAGGGGGACATGCTTCTTAAAAGATGAACCTAGATTAGTCTAAAGTGAACATTTAGATCAATTTACGTGAAATTGTAATGGTGATAATGCTTTTAGCAACACATTAAACTTGAGTGTGAAGTAGATTAAAGATATTTATCTCAGCCTGTGGAAGGGGAAGGGGAAACAGCTGAGTTGACTTAAAGCATTAAATATTTAAATTAAGGATAAACATTTCAGATGCGGAACTGAGTTCGCTTTAGTTACATCTCTATAAAAAATAAGTGATATTAGGTATAACTTGTGCGCAAATGGATGGCCACACCGACCTTATGACAAAAATGTAAATAATATGATACAATTTATATTAGCATCCCAAGTAACATTTTTAAACCAACAAGCCACCACCAAGTTTTATTAAGGGTTTATTGTAGCATCTTCACTGCCTAATAGTTTTATTTGGGCATTCACCGCAACCAACAAGCAAGAGCTAATTAATAGGTTCTAACAGGGTTTTATGCCTCGGACATAAAACCAGGTGGAAATAAAAGCCGACTGGCTTTCAATAAGGTTTTATGAAAGTTTTAACAGAGGCTTGAAAACCAGATGGCAATGCCATGCCAAACGGTTTTATCGCATGCTTTGTTAAAACCTAGGGTGTTGTAGCTGTCAAGTGCCATTAGGCATGTAAAAAGCTCACTTAAAACCATAAGCTCCTAAAAGAGCATTTATCGCGGCCAAATAGCAATGCATAAATATGGCGCTAAACGCGTGCTCTGATTGAATATGATTGACCGCCATCTTGATTGAAAAAATAGAAAACTGAAAAATTTGATTTAAATTTGATGAAAACACACATTTATGCTGAATTTCTGGTATGATTTATAAAGCGATAGATGCTTAAAAATATTTTGAACATTTTTTTCAAAGAATTGCAATAAAATATTTTTTAACATTAAACACTATGATTTTAAAATATTGATTTTTGATGAAGCGAGTTAAATTTTTTGGCTCTATATCCCCTACATTTATCAATAAAATTTCAACCGCAGCTGAATTTGGGCCATCAATTGCGAGAAATAAGCTTTCAAATTATTTGGATTACCTCTTAATCTATTATTTATCATCGCCATTTTTGACAACCATCTCCATAATTTCATTTGGCAAGACGAAGACTTATTTTTGCCAAAATAAAACCTATTTGACATAAGACGATTGAAGACGTATGAAATGTCATTTTTCCATAACTCCTGACTAGGTTTTAACAAAGGTTTTATCAAGGCTTTATGGATGTTGTTAGGATTCAGTTGTAAAGCCTTGAACTCCCATGTAGGTTTTATAAATAGGCCGTAACAACCTTTTGCGGAGGTCCTTTTGGGTTTTAAGTGGGGTTTATCAAGGTTCTGGGGAGTTTGTTACGACTAAGGGGTTTTAATGTTGGTTTTGGCTGATAGGTTTTATAGCGGTTGTGACAGCTTTGATAAAGCCTAAAATGTTACTTGGGATAGCATAGCATAGCATTGGTGTCTACCCGTAGCTGCTACTTCGTTATTGACCAGGACCCCCAAACATTGCTCCGTGGACCACAGATGAAAAGTAGGAACCAATCATCACCCCTTCGCAATTTTCAAAGGTCCCTATCGTGCTGATCAATACCGACGCCGGCCACGACCAGAGGTAAGACACGGGGAAGTGGATGGGAATCACATGGTTGGAACTCCATACATCCTCTTAGCCCAAAAAGTGTGACGATTGTTGAGTTCTGTCGCTGGTATAGTGTAAATTTGTCCAAGCTAGTCACAGCCTACTCAGCATAAACAACTCTCAAATTTGAATCTCTTATACCACTCGCAGATTGACAGAGAGACCTTGTTTTTGGTTTTATCTACCAATGGAGCATTTCCATTCGAGCAGTTTTTGCTTTTTTCTACAATGTATTCCTTATGGAGCGAACTGTCAAAAACTGCTCGACGGCGGGTGCTCCATTATGCGTAATTCAAGTAATGTTTTCAAACATGATCGATTTGTGGAGATTATGTAGCTTTAGTGACGCGATTTCTTTGCCAAAAATTCATTTTTTATGCTCTTCTTCAACAGTTTAAGCATGCTCACCCGCGTGATTTCACTGATGGGTTGATAAAATCGTGGTTTTAAACATGAAAGGAGCAGATTTTGAAGTTGCGAATGGGGGATGGGAGGAAGACGACCTCCCATATTTTTGTTCGATGTCACAGAATTCAAGCCATTTTACCAGCACTAGCAAAATACCTGTTCCCAAACGAATAGAATGATGAGCCATGATTATTGAACATACAATTTTTAGCTGCACAGCTTTTTCCGGCATTTTGGAGCATGAAAAGTAAATAAACTGCAAAACAAACGGCTGACACGCGAGGCGCGCGAGAAGATAAATGAAAATTCAATACATGGCATGCTGCGATTTTGTTTACTTGAGGCATCTTCTCAGTATACCAGTTTTGATCGGATGAGGGGTCAATGCATATTTCATGTAGCCGGTATCTGTTTACGATTAAATGACATTCTACAAATCAACCAAAATTTTGTGAAAAATTAATAAGGCCGTTGCAAATATTTTTCGAAGTTTATGTCGCTCCCCCCTTCAACCCCCCCCCCCCCCAACTGAGGGGGCAAAAAAAATATTTTTCCAAAAAACTTCAAAATTTACATGAACATAGAAGGCTAATCAACTGAAAACAATCTAAAATGCATTATTCTGCAATGATAATCATATTTAGCATGTTTAAAAATGTTTTGAATTTTTATGAAATTGCAATGTACAGCAACGCAAAAAATTTATTTTTCGCAAAAATAAAATTTTCGTGTCAGTCGGCTACAATACACGGTACCAATCAGACGTGCTACCTCCTCGCAGCAAATTCTTTTGTTTTCGTGCAGGCTCAAAATGAGCCCAACTCGAAAAAACACGATCTTCGTGGACTTCGGAGTCCTACCAGCTCGCCCACCGCTGGATTCCATAAAAACCTTTGTGGAAAAAAGCATGGGCCTTAATCCTGCCGGGTTTAAGTGCCTTCAACTGCACAACACCCGGAACGGCATCCTCATCGAGATGGCTGACCTAGCAACAGCCACCAAAGTAGCAGCAGACAACCACATGAAGCACGTACTCCGTTCAGGTGAGAAGAATTTCCTGATCCCGGTGTACGTTGACGACAACGCCGTCGACGTCCGGGTCCACGATCTTCCACCAGGAATGCCCAACGACGACATCGCTGACGGAATGGCGCAGTATGGAGAGGTTCTGACGATTACGGACGACGTTTGGAAGAACTTCTTCCCCGGGATTCCAAACGGTGTGCGGGTCCTGAGGATGAAACTCTCCAAGCAGGTGCCGTCGTATGTCAGCATCAAGGGCCAATTAAGCTTGGCCACTCATGCTGGCCAGATCCCGACTTGCCGACGATGTGGACAGAAAAGTCACCCCGAAAAAACCTGCTCATCTGCGAAAGCAAAAACGAAGACCGTGATCGCGAACCAGAAGAACGACAAACCAACAACGACGAATACTACTATTGTGCCAGCTGCAACAACAACAGTATCTAATCCCATCTCGAAGGTCACCGACGACGATGGGTTTAGAATTGTTGATAAGAAAGGAAAGTGTGTGAAACGACAACTTTCTGTCGAGTCCAAAACAACGCCCCAACAAAAGCGCAGCCAAATAAATTTCGACAGCGAAACTGAAATGGACGAAGACACTTTGAAGCTGATCAGTAAAGAAGAAAGCTCGAAATTAAGAACGGACAATTTTATGAAGTGGTGTGAGTTGATGTACATGCAATAAAAATGTATTTTTTTTTAATTAAGAGGCGAATGCACAAATCGTGTAAAACCTCTATAATAAAAACAAAAAAAATAAAAAAATTCGTGAATACTTAGATATTTTGGGAACTAATGATTGCAAAACAACTGGACAGATGTAAAATGCATTTTAAAACACTTTTTTCATTAAAATGTTGAAACCATGGCTCGTTTTTTTTCAATTTTTATTTTTTTTGCCCCCTCCCCCTCGACGTTGGTCAGAGTCGAGGGACATAAACTTCAAAAAATATTTGCAACGGTCTAGTTAAAAAATTGAACGATAAATGGGATGTTGTCGTTTGAGTAACTTTTAAAAATGTTGAATATAAGGAAACTTACTAGAAAATTAAAATTTGGTTTTAAGTAAGTAAGTAGGAAGGGTTTAGTCAAAAATGATGAAGTTAAATTGCACGCCGAAGTGCCGTTGAGTCAACATCATGTGCTGGATGGAAATACATGCTGTTATCCAAAACTAAAAATACATAACTTGCTACTTTTAATAATTTTATATAATTCAAAATATTCTTACTACACGCACTATGGACGACCCATCGGTGTGCAAAACTGCCATAAAAACTGGTAGAAAAGTTGCAGCTCTCCACCGCGAGAGGCAGCACCTGTTCTGTCCTCGTTTTTGAACCTAAAGTTCCACATATGTGGTTAATGTTACATTTTTCCCAAGGCTGTATATCAAAGGTACTCGTCATCTTGCTTTGCATTAGTGTGAGTGCATGACTCCGTGCCACTTAAACCAAAACAATAACAAAAGAACAATGGACCGTGCCAGGAAAACCAAAACATAAACAATGTCAGTGTCAGTGGAGTGAGAGAGTCAGAGATAGCGATTTTGACAACCGCACTACTACACACTCAATCACGAGTACCTTAGGTAGAAAGCCATGCATTTTTCCTGTGTGGACAATCGAGATGTTGAAATTGCAACATGGAGCTAAACATTCATTCAGGCTTCTGCGAAGTTTATCATGACAGCTGCGAATGTTTCACTTCATGTTGCCGGCTCACATCTCCCTCTTAAATTGCTTTCGGAATTTCGGATTTGGTGTTTATTTCGGATGATAGAGGAAAAGAACGGTTCAGGTTTGGTTTGATTTTCAGTATATTTTTTAACATTTTTGACTTAATCTAGTTTACAATATTTCATGGTTTTTTTGTTCGCAAAAAATTGAAATAGAATTTGAAAGAAACTACAGTGGGTTGTGGTATGGTTTGGTAGACTTAGACAACGTAAAAATAATATTCCGTAGTGATAATATCACGCAATGACAACGTTCGTTAGTCAAAATTTCGCAAAAATAATATTCCGTAGTGATAATATCACGGATCTAGAGGCAATTGTTTCCATTCGTTAGAATCAGACAACATAAATGACATAATTAACATAAATAACATAAATTTGTAATGCATATTGTAATATTGTGAAATAACAGTGAGTTGAGAACTATTAGACGTAAATTGTAATGCATATTGTAATATTGTGAAACTACAGTCGGTTGGTTTTCATAAAGTCTTAAATTTGTAATGCATATTGTAATATTGTGAAATTACAGTCGGTTGATTGGTCTTTTCTTAAATTTGTAATGCATATTGTAATATTGTGAAATTACAGTGGGTTTGCTTTTGTTCGTCTATGACAGAGCTCAACCCGAATCGTAGATTTAAAAGTCGTAGGAAATATAATTACAAGACGCAAAAAAATTGAAATAGAATTTGAAAGAAATTTCAGTAGGTTGATCTGTCGGTTTTCGCAACGAATAGGAAATAGAAAATATTGAGAAATCATAATGGATGGTATGTTTATCGCACTCATGCGACCTTTGGTCATATGATGACGACTTCTAATGAAGAATCTTTAGTTTTTATTAGCTATTACTTCGTAAAAATAATAGAAATAGAACTTAAAAAGAAATTACTGTGTAATATCTTTTGTTTGTTTTTCGCACTCATGCGACCTTTGGTCATATGATGACGAATTCTTAGAAGAATTGATTGAAGAAAAAAAAACACACACAAACAGTGCAGTGAAAAACAAAAAATGCAGCAGTCCCAACAAGTGGCCGAACGAGCCATTCGACTCGCAAACGTGTAAGTACTTAAGAGAGAACAACTAACACAGTGCAAAAAAAAAGTGAAGTGAACCCTAAGTGATACACGCAAAAACAAATTTATCAGTGAAAATGGAAAGAGAAATCACGCGAATCGAACTGCGAGGTTGCTTGTGTCTCAAGCTCGGGATGCTTGAACAATTTCTGGAATTGAAACATCAATTAGCAGTTAAAAAAATCAGCAAATCTTTTAAATCCACGAAAAGATGTTGTATACTTTCTAACCACCAGTGACGCAATCCGCACGCAGCAAGAATGTGCGAGATTAAAAATTGGAGGAAAAATATTCGCAGAACATCAGTAAGCAGTTACAATGAAATTTAAAACTTACGAATCGCTAGTGGAACTCTCTGCACGTTATTGGACAAGCAAAAAAATTGAAATAGAATTTGAAAGAAATTACAGTAGGTTGGTCTGTCGGTTTTCGCAACGAATAGGAAATAGAAAATATTGAGAAATCATAATGGATGGTATGTTTATCGCACTCATGCGACCTTTGGTCATATGATGACGACTTCCAATGAAGAATCTTTAGTTTTTGTTAGCTATTATTTCGTAAAAATAATAGAAATAGAACTTAAAAAGAAATTACAATGTTATATCTTTTGTTTGTTTTTCGCACTCATGCGACCTTTGGTCATATGATGACGAATTCTAGTGAGAATTTTTATAATGTTTGTTCACTATTATTTCGTAAAAATAATAGAAATAGAACTTAAAAAGAATTTACAGTGTTGTATCTAGATTATTTTTTTCTATCGCACTCATGCGACCTTTGGTCATATGATGACGAATTCTTAGATAGAATATTTGATTATATTTTCGCACTCATGCGACCTTTGGTCATATGATGACGACTTCTCGTGAAGGATCTTGTGATGGGCAGCATTGGCATGTGTACTACTATTTCGCAAAAATAATAGAAATAGAACTTAAAAAGAAATCATTGTGTTGTATCTTTAAATGTGTTTCTCGCACTCATGCGACCTTTGGTCATATGATGACGACTTCTAGTGAGAATTTTTATAATATTTGTTCACTATTATTTCGTAAAAATAATAGAAATAGAACTTAAAAAGAATTTACAGTGTTGTATCTAGATTATTTTTTTCTATCGCACTCATGCGACCTTTGGTCATATGATGACGACTTCCAATGAAGATCTTCCGATTTTTGTTTACTATTATTTTGCAAAAATAATAGAAATAGAACTTAAAAAGAATTTACAGTGTTGTATCTTAAAATAGTTTTTTTTTTCGCACTCATGCGACCTTTGGTCATATGATGACGAATTCTTAGAAGAAATAATTGATATTTTCGCACTCATGCGACCTTTGGTCATATGATGACGACTTCCAATGAAGAACTTTTGATTTTTGTTTACTATTATTTCGCAAAAATAATAGAAATAGAACTTAAAAAGAATTTACAGTGTTGTATCTTGAAATAGTTTTTTTTTCGCACTCATGCGACCTTTGGTCATATGATGACGAATTCTTAGAAGAAATAATTGATATTTTCGCACTCATGCGACCTTTGGTCATATGATGACGACTTCCAAGGAAGAACTTTCGATTTTTGTTTACTATTATTTCGCAAAAATAATAGAAATAGAACTTAAAAAGAATTTACAGTGTTGTATCTTAAAATAGTTTTTTTCGCACTCATGCGACCTTTGGTCATATGATGACGAATTCTTAGAAGGAATAATTGATATTTTCGCACTCATGCGACCTTTGGTCATATGATGACGACTTTAAGAGAAAAATGTCCAAAATCAATTTTTGTAAAAATAATATTCCGTAGTGATAATATCACGCAATGACAACATTCGTTAGTCAAAGTCAAAGAATCTCAAAAATAATATTCCGTAGTGATAATATCACGCAATGACAACATTCGTTAGTCAAAAAGTCAAAAATAATATTCCGTAGTGATAATATCACGCAATGACAACATTCGTTAGTCAAAGAATCTCAAAAATAATATTCCGTAGTGATAATATCACGCAATGACAACATTCGTTAGTCAAAAAGTCAAAAATAATATTCCGTAGTGATAATATCACGCAATGACAACATTTGCATGTCAAAAAAGCTCAAAAATAATATTCCGTAGTGATAATATCACGCAATGACAACATTCGCTAGTCAAAAAGTCAAAAATAATATTCCGTAGTGATAATATCACGCAATGACAACATTCGCTAGTCAAAGAATCTCAAAAATAATATTCCGTAGTGATAATATCACGCAATGACAACATTCGTTAGTCAAAAAGTCAAAAATAATATTCCGTAGTGATAATATCACGCAATGACAACATTCGCTAGTCAAAGAATCTCAAAAATAATATTCCGTAGTGATAATATCACGCAATGACAACATTCGTTAGTCAAAAAAGCTCAAAAATAATATTCCGTAGTGATAATATCACGCAATGACAACATTCGTTAGTCAAAAAAGCTCAAAAATAATATTCCGTAGTGATAATATCACGCAATGACAACATTCGTTAGTCAAAAAGTCAAAAATAATATTCCGTAGTGATAATATCACGCATTGACAACACTCGTTAGTCAAGAAGTCTCAAAAATAATATTCCGTAGTGATAATATCACGCAATGACAACATTCGTTAGTCAAAAAAGCTCAAAAATAATATTCCGTAGTGATAATATCACGCAATGACAACATTCGTTAGTCAAAAAAGCTCAAAAATAATATTCCGTAGTGATAATATCACGCAATGACAACATTCGTTAGTCAAAGAATCTCAAAAATAATATTCCGTAGTGATAATATCACGCAATGACAACATTCGCTAGTCAAAGAATCTCAAAAATAATATTCCGTAGTGATAATATCACGCAATGACAACATTTGTTAGTCAAAGAATCTCAAAAATAATATTCCGTAGTGATAATATCACGCAATGACAACATTCGCTAGTCAAAGAATCTCAAAAATAATATTCCGTAGTGATAATATCACGCAATGACAACATTCGTTAGTCAAAAAAGCTCAAAAATAATATTCCGTAGTGATAATATCACGCAATGACAACATTCGTTAGTCAAAAAATTCTCAAAAAAATTGAAATAGAATTTGAAAGAAATTATAGTGGTTTTAAAACTTTACTCTACGCACTCATGCGACCTTTGGTCATATGATGACGACTTCTTGGTAGAAGTTTTGAGACGAAATCTCGATTGTTTGTTTTTTTTCGCAATTGCGTGTGACTGTCAAAGAGTGAACAGTTTTGTGTTGTTTTTTTTTTTTAGACTGGTAAGACATGGTTTTTTGTTAGACTTTTTTTCGCAATTGCGTGTGACTGTCAAAGAGTGAACAGTTTTGTGTTGTTTGTAAGACTTGGTTTTTGTTAGATTTTTTTTTAAAGACAAAGACGCAAAAAAATTGAAATAGAATTTGAAAGAAATTGCAGTTTGGTTGGGTCTAGTTGTCTGATACGAATAGGAAATAGAAAATATTGAGAAACTTCAGTGGTTGGTTATGTTGTCTGATACGAATAGGAAATAGAAAATATTGAGAAATTACAATGGATGATATGAATTTCAATTTGATACGAATAGGAAATAGAAAATATTGAGAAATCTCAGTGGTTGGTTTTTGTTTCTGAACGAATAGGAAATAGAAAATATTGAGAAATCTCAGTGGTTGATTTAAGTTCTGAACGAATAGGAAATAGAAAATATTGAGAAACTACAGTGGCGATCAATACTATTTGCATATCAACTCTTCACAACTCAACGAATTGTAAATAGAAATATATAGAGAAACTCTAGTGATTGGTTTTAAGTCTGATTGAATTGTAAATAGAAATATATAGAGAAATTTGAGTGCGTTGATTGCTTAGTCATTCGTAAAAATAATAGAAATAGAACTTAAAAAGAACTTACAGTGTCGTAACGATTTTTTTCGCAAAAAATTGAAATAGAATTTGAAAGAAATCACACTGCGTTGGTATCCGATGAATTGAGGTTAGGCACCTCGAGACGTTAGAGCATGAGCAAGCGCATGCGCCTTGGTAGCCGGTTGGCAAGACATAACCTAGCACTTTTTACCGTTCGACGCCATCTTGGAAATTGTCGGAACGTCCCGGCCACGTTGATCAATTTCTTGAAGATTTACGATCATCCCAAAGATTTCTCTCCGTAAGACGTTTAGAGTTGTTTCCATCGACACTTGGCATCTTTTATGTTAGACTTGATGTAGATAACTAATCTGTAACAAGAGAAATAACATCCAATCAATAATTTGCTTCTATAATGTATCTAAGTTTTTCTACAATAGCTTGCATTTGATAAAACTTACCATTTTGTTAGCTTCGAGAAAGCTCATCGATTATTGTTAGAAGTATTGCTTCGAAACTTCCTTATATAATCGAGAACATTCGTTTCTGCACCGGATGAGGGGCGTAATCCCAGGGCTCCGCCATTTTGGATCCACCATTGAACATGGCGTGGTCTCGGTTGAAAAATCACTTTTGCCAAATTTTTAGGGCTTTCTGAACCAATTCACTGATTACTTTGGATTCATCACCATCCGATGCACTTTTCAGCACTATTGATTAACAATTTGCACGTTCTGTACAGCTTCAATCTTCACTTTTCACAGATTTAGCCATGATTCACCACTGACTGCTGGTAGAGAGAGTGAGAGAGAGCAAGCAAACCACGAAGGCTGCTGCTCTCACATTGTATGTTCACTGTACGGTTGATGAGAAACGAATGATGCTGACGTATGCTCACAGGGCGCTTTTGTACTGCCGGCAGGTAACAGACGTACGTCGTCTCGTCGCGCTGTCGGTAGTTGTTTTTGCTTTTGGTGCGTTTGCCTGTGCCAGGCAGCTAACGCATGCTGGTGTTTGTACCACCGGGCAGCAACTTTCTCGGTAGAAGTAAGGAAAACAACGGCGAAGAAATGATTACCTTCCAAGTTGTGAAGATTTTGGGCAAATTTGACATGATTTTTCATGATTTAACAGATTTTTTTTAAGTTGAACTCTGGAAACAGCTTCGGAAAACAATTCTGATCAATGATATTGATTCAAATGTCTGTCCTTGTAAAGCATTAACTGAAATAAATGGCATTTTTTGAAGGCATTTGAAGAATCTCATACTGTTTAGCAAAATTTTCTCTTTAAGAATCAGTTATTTAATCAGGCAAACCAAATGAATCTCTCTCAAATATCATCGACTACAGTTTAACAAACGATTTCCATAGCATCCAGTACAAAAAATCAAATAAAAACACAATTTTCGTCCAACATTTCTCAAGCAATCAATCGATCGACCCCCTTTTGCGTCACCCTGTGCACCCGGCAGACTGGCAGTTGCGCACCAACACACGCGTTTCTCCCGCTAGAGTGTGTGCGTGCGCGGCGGCCAGAGCCGGTTTCTGTCACCAACACACCAAGCAGGGCCCGGCGTTTTGACGGTTGAAGGAGAAGGTGAAAAAAAAACCCGCGAAACTGGTCAACTGACGCGCTGTTGCACGTGTTTAAAGGGCTGGCGGAGTTTGATTTGAAAAAACTGGATGGACTTTTCGAGAAGGAGTTAATTGATTTTATGGGTGCAGATATGGAACTTTGAGCCAAGTAGAACACCATTAACCGGGATAAAAAGAGCTACAGAGCCAAATTTAAAATCAATACTAACATTTCAAATGGGCGCAATATTGAATGTTTGGCTCGTTTTAATTAAGTCTTCATTTTAATTTTTTGAAAATATTTTTTTCGATTGATTCAAAAAATCATAAATCGGTCAAAAATTTTTTGCTAATTGTAAAAATTTCTGAAAATTTCGAATTTTATGTCCTCTAAAAAAAAAAAATTATATGGACAAACAAATGATGCAAAATGGCTTCTTTGGGCATACCGAAGGCACCAAAAAAGTTTCAGCCGGATTAAAAAATACTAAAAAAATCGAATAACCGAAATCTCAGAGAATTGCTCATATCTTTGATTATTCATATGTTGATATACAAGGGAAAGGGAAATGTGTAGAAATAAAAAAAATCTACCATTTTAATAAAATGTACGAAATAAATGTTAAAAACCTGTTTTTCCTGCAATTTTTAAACTCGGAAACTGTTCCTTAAAAAATCTGTTCCTTCGATTTTCATTGTTAAGAAACGAAATTTTGGAGAAATTATTCTCTTTTCAATGATAATATCGCCTTTTTTTTTCACTTTATTTTACAACATTTTTCTTGAATTTACATTTCACCACTTGCTAATAAGACGACAAATAAGCTCGGTAGAGATAATTTAACTTTGGATGTTTCTAGAAGATGTTCAAAAAATGCTTAAAATGGCGCTCAAAAATAGCTTTATTATTGAAACGAACGATTCTTATGCCTTGTTTAAATTCATTCAAATCCCCAAAACCTCGTTTTTCTAAATTATACACTATCGTTTGCACAGTCAGCCAAAGTGCTGCTTTGTATTTAAAGTCCCTATCACCGATACTCAATGATAGAAGCTCATCAGGATCCTTTACTAAAATTTTGAGTCTTTTGTTCAGAATATTTTTTAACCATCTCCAAATTTCTTCGGATGTTTGACAATATTTTACTAAGTGACTAACTGATTCTACTAAACCGCAATTCTCACAAAACTTCGAGTCCGTCCCTCTTATTCCGTATAAATGCAATTTCTTTTTTTTTAAAACTATGTCCTTGAAGATGCAAAACAGTACGGTTTTACACTTTGTATTTAAAAAATTTGAATCTAAATTGTTTAACAAATTAGACCACATTAAATTAGGCATGTCCTCCATTGTTTTACATTTGATGTTTAAACTGTGAATGAAGAAATCATAAATTTTTTTGCTGCTGTTTAAATGGCTTTCAAGTTTGAGTTCATCAGCTTTTACGATCCATTCTCGCATATTTCTAGTTAAAGTACTATTATTGATTTGTCCTAACATGAAGTTGTCCAAAGGTGCGTTTCCATCAGCGTTACTATAAAGAATGTTTTTAATAAAAAGAGACTTTGCTTTTGATTCTACGTCTGCCAGAGCGAGACCACCTTTAATAACCGGTAAATATAATTCATTTCTAGGAACCTTAAAGATAAATCCTTGCCAAATAAACTGTCCGCAGATTGATTTTATCGCTGCTAAATGTTTATTATTTGGAGGAAATATTTGACAAATATACCAAATTTTGGACAGAACGTAAGTGTTCAACAACCACGCTTTCTGGAAAAGATTTAAAATACGTTTCTGATGTAAACTTAATGTGTATTTAAATTTGTTCAAATAGCTATCATAGTTAATTTCAACTAATTTATTGAAATTTTGGCAAATTAAAACTCCTAAAACATTTAGAGACTCCACTTCTTTAATTTGATGTGGACCAGATAAGCAACCGTTAAAACGAAGATACTGAGATTTTGCAAAATTGAGTTTTATTTTAGAGTATATGCTAAAATAACTCACCAACTGCAAGACAGTATCAAACTCGTGATTGTTTCTTACTAAAATATTCAGATCATCTGCATATGCAACAACCTTCACAAAATTGTTAGCAATGAGACAACCAAAAATATTTTCATATAACACCTTAAAAATCAAAAAGTTATTCTGGAGTTAAAAACCCCGATTTTATCCCACCTGGGGTGAGATAGAGCCTCTCTTACAAAAGGAATATAACGGCAGTTGATTTTTTTTTTTCAAAGAAATAGCAAATCAACCTGATTTTATCATATAACTGAAAAGCGCTGTTTTTTGCCACATTCGCCATGGTCGGGTGTAAGCTTTAACAGTCCAGACTCGATTATTGAACTACGAAGCTTGATTTTGAGTCGGAGCCAAAAGCAAATCCTATACCTTTCTTTAGTAAGAAAGGCAAAAAACCCAATCATAACCTACCACCGTTTTGCCGAAGATATCAAATCGATCAGAAAATTCCTTGCCAAAATACAGATTTTTGTGTGAGGAAGAGCTCAACCATTAATCAACATTAAAAGAACATCAGAAATCGTAATGATTTTTCATTAAATCTTTTTCACAGAGACATTCAAAATATTATCTGAATATTTAAAAAATAATTGAAACTTGATTTCTAAAGTAATTTATCAACCTTTGGTTCAAAATGAAATCAAAAGTACGCAAATTTTATCAAATTTAATTTTGGTTGGGAAAAACAACTTTTTGTTATTTGATTTTTGTAAGTTTCATATTTCTCTTCAATTTGAGAAAATTTTATAAACAAGACAATTGGTTGTAATTGAAAACTTACAAAGCCGCAGAAAAATTTGATTAGTTTCTTCATTTTATTTTTCGGGTATACGGAAAAAGAAAAGATAACAACCTAGTAGTTACATCTTAAGACAGGGTTGTCAGAGTTTATAAATTCTTCGATTCACTGGAATGGAAAACTCGACTGATCAGGGCATAATCTTTATCAAAATAACGGAGATAGTATTTCAATAGTTTATGCGGTTTTGGCTTGGTTTAGTGCAGCTGGCTGATCTGGTTACACTGCAACAAGATACTATTGGATCTTTTTATGAAATTTTATAAAATCTTATCAATTTTAACATCTACTATCATAGTTCAGTGATGGTTTCAACACCTTGTCAGCACTAATTCAACCCAACCGCTGCCATTCAGCTGCTATCCATTGCCATAATCTTCATCATCTGCAACTTGAAGTGCACTTCCGACCATCCAAGATAAACCGTGGTCCTTGGCTGTGGTCAGAGCTACTATCCTGCAGGAAACTTTTCCCGAGGAGACACACTACGAGAACCTGCTCGGGCTGAGAAAACAATATCCGTAAGTGAATATGAATTTTACACCAAAAGTCCCACTCAGTTAGCATCTTCATCCAGCTGACCAGCCTGGTGGTGGGTTAGGTTTGCCACCTCCAGCCATTGCACTGTTTGGTGTCCACATTTATCGCCATGAGGTGGGGTGGCTTGATACTAAAAACAATTATGTGCGAACAAACAACTTTGTGATTACCCAATGGCGACTGCTGGCCGAGTTAGGGCTATAACTGCTAGTAGGTGGTATCCTGGAGAGATATGTATATTCCAGGCAAGTACGGCTCGCACATGTGCACAAACATTTTCCTCCAACTGAGGTACGAGAGCCATGTGGTTTGCATAAAGTGTTGAAAAGTTTTCCATGCTAGCGAGTACGAACACTTCTGAGTTTACTCCCAGGTAGGACATGATAATGGTTTTTCAGAGTGGGATAGTTTGCATACCTGAGAGGATCTGTGTCGGGTGAAGGACGAACATGGCACGAATCGGGTGTGAAGGACACAACAGCTGTAAGGGAAAGTGGGCAATCTTGAGATTTTTAGAGGGTGAGGTTTTGATCAGTTAATTTATGTAAAACCTAATCTCCACTTTTGATTGTTGCTTTTATTATGAATAAATTTTAAATTCATCATCATTTTTTAAATACTATTTCATAAATTAAAAACTATTTACATCTAGCATTGTTCACAGCATCTCCTACACCCAGTTTGTCTCGTGTTCACCCGGGCAGGTAGGATTCTAATTACAAAAGAATTATGAAAATGTTCGTTCATCCACTCCTCGGGTCTTTAAGCTCTGGAAGGATACACAACAAATTCCGGGCGGGTAAGAAACGTGCCTCCTCCGCTGCTTTGGGTTAGGAAATGAAATATAGAGATTTGCCTTTCAGGTTGATTACATCTTTTGTTTCAAGAGACCGGGCGGTACGTTTGTATGGTTTAACTATACCAGGTAGGAAGTTGGGAGGTGCAATGCGGTTGTCGGAAATGTAAAGTCTTGAAAAAGCCGTTATTTTCCATGACGGAGGCCTCAAATCAAAGGTAGGACAGTTGATATAGAATCCATGAAGCATTTGTAGTTAACATTAATTTGTTTCGTTGGTAAAGAAACAAATACATGATCCAAAAATTTGAGAATGCTTAAAATGCTGGAATTGAAGATCAAAGATATGGGTTCCTTTAAAAATTCATTCAACAACTTTTATTATTTCTAAAAAAATACAATGCACAGTGCACTGCAGGGGTCCATTTAGCTAAAAATTGCAGTTTTGGATATTTGTTGTTTTCCAACGAGTTGTTCAAAAAGGATTAGGGATGATGTCCAGAGAAAAAAAAGATATATAAATTGTTTGTGTTACAACCATTTCACGGTAAAAAAGATGCAATTTCAACACTCAAATATTTGAAAAAGTGCAAGACACGAAGTTGCAGAGCTTTTAGTAACAATTCTAAAGGGAGGTTTTATTTATTACACTCAAGATATTATTCAACCATAGGGTACGTTATCGATTAGTGGACCCTCTGAAAGTTTTTTTTTATGAAAATTCATTTAAATGAAAATAAAATTCTACAAATCTTTTATTTGGCATCCTTTAAAACAGCGATTCTCAACGGGGGTACCGGGCCTACTTGATTTACATGGCAAAATAAAAAATACGGGACTAATAATTTTGGCCAAGGAACTCCAAGAAAAAAATGGGGGAGCGGCCGTGGCTGACTGGTTACGGTGTTCGATTTGTAAGCGAATGGTCCTGGGTTCGATTCCCATCTGCTCCCAACGAGAAAGTATAGGAAATATTAATCTTGAAACTCTGAACATGAACGAAAAATCAAAGTCGCTCGAGTCGGGGTTCGATCCCCCGTCCTTTGGATCGGTATGCAAAAATGCTAACCACTAGGCCATCGCGACTTGGTGAGCTATATCTGGAATTACGAATACTGTTACTACCAACTATATACGCGCTGGGTCCTTGTCCACTTGACAAGGGTTCGGAAGTTCTAATTAACGTATGAATCCGATTGGTGCAAACGTTCTTCAGGGCGGGGCTTGTCGATAAAGCTGAAGTACCTCGCGCTCGGCTAGCCAGCGTGGAAATCGGTCACCAAAGCTGGCAGAGCTAACACCTTCCAAATGCCTATGCGAGTTGCGAGTTATTTGCATGTGTAGAATATAGATCTAAAAATACATGGAAACAACACAATTTGTAAGAAGCGGCCACGTGGTCTCGTTTGGTTGGTTGCACACATACAGGAACTCCAAGAAAAAATTG
>NC_068939.1:116760286-116801952 GCF_016801865.2 Culex pipiens pallens
GCTGAAACTTTTTTGGTGCCTTCGGTATGCCCAAAGAAGCCATTTTGCATCATTTGTTTGTCCATATAATTTTCCATACATATTTGGCAGCTGTCCATACAAAAATGATATGTGAAAATTCAAAACTCTGTATCTTTTGATGGAATTTTCTGATCGATTTGGTGTCTTCGGCAAAGTTGTAGGTATGGATATGGACTACACTGAAAAAAAAATGATACACGGTAAAACATTTTTTGTTCATCACCTCCGTGTACGCACGAGAGCAAGCAGCAGTCAAGTGCTCAGTGCTCCATCGTATTTCGGATTTTTTCGCCGTAGTTGATTGTGAATACCCGCGAGTTTGCTCCTGCAGCATGCCAAAGGCCGGCCGTGGCCGTGGCAGTTCGAGTGCGGCCTCGAAAAACCCGCGAAGTTCGTCTACCGGCCGTGTGCAAAAAGGTAAACAAACCAACGCCGTGTCGGCCGCCATCGCGCAGGGGAGCGTGAGCGCAGATGGAATCGACAAAAAGTTACTACATCCCGGGTATGTTCCGAGATCACCAGTGCGAACCCGTTCCGGTACTTCCGGTGCCACGACCAGTGGCACATCAACATCCGCCAACATCCCCATCAGGAACGAGTTCCAGATGCTGAGCGACGACGAAGAAAATAACAACACCGACGGTAGCAGCACTACCGACGACGACGACGACGATGATGGTCGTGCACGGAAAAAAGTGCCGACGTCAAAAAAGAACAATTCTCTGACGGAACGAAGACCACCACCAATTTTTGTTTTGGACACGTTGGCGGACGATGTTGACGAGGTGCTGGAAGGCCTCGGATATTGTCTGAAAATCGGTAAGTCGGCAGTGCAAGTGATCACACTGAATAAAAAGAATTTCGACCTGGTGTTTGAAGAGTTGAAGCGTAGCAATTTCAACTTCTACACATTCAACCCCGAGAAGCCCCCTGTTAAGGTCGTCCTGCAGGGTTACCAAGACCGTCCGATCGCCGACCTGAAGCGACACCTATCGAACGCCGGAATAAAGCCACGGGAGATAAAAGTGCTCTCGCGAAAGACAACAGTCACGGGTACGCATACCCTGTACCTGTTGTACTTCGACCGCGGCACCGTCAAGATCCAAGACCTGCGGCGGACTAAGACGTTGGACGGTTTTTGGGTAAACTGGCGGTTTTACACCAAGAACCCGACGGACGTAGCGCAATGCCACCGTTGCCAGAAATTCGGCCACGGCTCGCGGAACTGCAACCTCCGGCCCCGCTGCGTGAAGTGCGGTGAGTCACACCTCTCGGAGGCGTGCGCACTGCCACGAAAGGCGGACTTGGGGGACAAGGCAGAACAAACCAAGCCACGCGTAAAGTGCGCGAACTGTGACGGCAACCATACCGGCAATTACCGCGGATGCGTCGCGCGCAAGGCCTACCTTGAGGAGCAGGAAAAGAGGAAGAAGAAAGCAGCAGCGTCCCACTATCCTCAGCGAAGTACGAGCGCAGCCGTTCCTGCAGCTGGACAGCGTACGGTTCCAGCGGACAACCCAGCGATCCCTCCTGGATGGGGGCGTTCGTTCGCCAGCGTGGTCGCTGCCGGTAGCGGCGATGCGGCCCAGCAAGAAGTCACCGGGGAAGATCTCTTCACCCTGCCGGAGTTCTTTGCTCTCGCGGGGGAGATGATGACACGGTTTCGGAGCTGCCGGAACAAGGCGGAACAATTCCTGGCCCTTGGGGAACTGATGATCAAACACATCTACAAAGGATAAATAACCTGTGATCTAGATATAAGCTTTCTCTTCCTCTATCCCCTTTCCTTTGCAATTTCTGTAAGTTTTTTTTTTGAATTTTTCTTACTCTTGCTAGTGCCTTAGTTAAAGAAATAATTGTTCCAAAATGGATTAAGATGCAACACACAGCTGAAAGGAACTCCAAAACTCTGTTATGCACTTCAAAATAACTCATTGTATCTTGATTATTCACCAATAAAACCGAATTGAAAATTGAAAATTGAAATTGAAATTTTTTGTTCATTTTTAATTTCACTTTTTGTCACTAAAACTTGATTTGCAAAAAAACTCTTTTTTTTATTTTTTTTATTTTTTGATATGTTTTAGAGGACATAAAATGCCAAATTTTCAAAAAATCTTTGACCGAGTTATGATTTTTTGAATCAATACAGATTTTTTTCAAAAAATCGAAATATTGGTCGCAAAAATTTTTCAACTTCATTTTTCGATGTAAAATGGAATTTGCAATGAAAAAGCACTTAAGTGAATTTTTGATAAAGTGCACCGTTTTCAAGTTATAGCCATTTTTAGGTAACTTTTTTGAAAATAATTGCAGTTTTTCATTTTTTTAAATTGGTGCCCATGTTTGCCCACCTTTGAAATAAAATATTTTTGAAAAGCTGAGAAAATTCTCTATATTTTGCTTTATCGAACTTTGTTGATGCGACCCATAGTTGCTGAGATATTGCTATGCAAAGGCTAAAAAACAGGAAAATTGATGTTTTCTAAGTCTCACCCAAACAACCCACCATTTTCTAATGTCGATATCTCAGCAACTATAGGTCCGATTTACAATGTTAAAACATGAAACATTCGTAAAATTTTCCGATCTTTGCGAAAAAAATATTTTCAAAAATTTAAAATCAACACTAACATTTCAATCGGGCCAAACATTCAATATTACGCCCATTTGAAATGTTAGTGTTGATTTAAATTTTTTGAAAATATTTTTTTCGAAAAGACCGGAAAATTTTACGATTGTTTCATTTTTTAATATTGTAAATCGGACCTATAGTTGCTGAGATATCGACATTAGAAAATGTTGGGTTGTTTGGGTGAGACATAGAAAACATCAATTTTCCTGTTTTTTAGCCTTTGCATAGCAATATCTCAGCAACTATGGGTCGCATCAACAAAGTTCAATAAAGCAAAATATAGAGAATTTTCTCAGCTTTTCAAAAATATTTTTATCATAGGTGGGCAAACATGGGCACTAATTATAAAAAATGAAAAACTGCGACTATTTTCAAAAAAGTTTTTTCAAAAAAGTTTTTTTGATTGCAAATTCGATTTTACACCGAAAAATGAAGTTGAAAAATTTTTGCGACCGATATTTCGATTTTTTTTTTAGAATCAGTATTGATTCAAAAAATCATAACTCGGTCAAAGATTTTTTGCCCATTCTGGAAATTTCTGAAAAGTTGGCATTTTATGTCCTCTAAAAAATATCAAAAAATAAAAAAAAATTAAAAATAGTGTTTTTTTGCAAATCAAGTTTTAGTGACAAAAAGTTACATAAAAAATCACCAAAATTTTTTTTACCGTGTATCATTTTTTTCAGTGTAGTCCATATCCATACCTACAACTTTGTCGAAGACACCAACTCGATCAAAAAATTCCTTCAAAAGATACAGATTTTTGAATTTTCACATATCATTTTTGTATGAACAGCTGCCAAATTTGTATGGAAAATTATATGAACAAACTAATGATGCAGAATGGCTTCTTTGGGCATACCGAAGGCACCAAAAAAGTTTCAGCCGGATTAAAAAATACAAAAATTAAAATTAAAGAAAAAAGACCGATTCCGTAGAGAACTGCTCATAGGTCATTGATAAAAATTTAAAGTTATCGCAGTTTTAGTGAAAAAAAGTTGATTTTTTGGCAAGAAGTTGTTATTTTTCGAAAAAAGTGGTTTTTGCGAAAATCGACGAAAATGGCAATTTTTCAGACCACTCTAACACGACGTACGTCACCCTAATGGCCAAACAAAAAAAAATGGGGTCTAATTATTTCGGCCAAGGAACCCCCAGAAAAAAATTGAGCCCGATCCGATCACTTTTGTTTTTTTCCATTCTGTTTTTGTGGGGAATTGCTGATATAAATATTAACTGTTTTTTTTTCCGAGTACCTAAATCTGTAATAAGTCAGCAGAGAATATAAATGGTTTTATTTTCAATTGTAGCAGATTTTCAGATAATTTTTAATTTTTTCATCAAGTGATTTGATCAAATCTATAATTTCGGCAATAAAACTATTGTTTCACAGTTCCTTCATATCAAAAAGTTGAATTATGGAAGATTGAAAATTTGGTTGGTTGAATATTACCTCTATTTGCGTAATTTTACCTACAAAATGTGTCAAAAATAAGATTTATTGATTTTCTGTCCCTGTCAAGTGCGTATACATAAGGCTTTCTAGGCCCAGCGAAAAAAAATAACCCAAAAATAACATACTCCTTGACACAGAGAGATAGCAAATAAGGCTTTCTGTGCCCAGTGAAAAAAATATAATTAAACCCAAAAACGACGAACTTCTCGTCACAGTGTCCTGATACAAACAATGATCGAGCTGTAGCTGTCACAGCCCTGCGAAGTATGTAGGCTGACATATCGGGCGGTCAGTCATAAAAACCAGCTAGAAGTCGCCTGACAAAACACTTTTGATTGAAAGAGATAGGAGATATGATGCAAACAATCTCCTAGCAGCCACGTAAACATGCTCTGAATGTGTTGGTAAATTTTTGACTAAAAAGCCTTATACTGTTGATCACAAAATCATCAAAACCATAAAAACCAAAAGTAATTAATTGATAAAATCTCTGCCATACCTATAAAAAAGCTAATCAATTTTAATATTTTCCTATGGGAGCATTCTTTTATAACGTAACGCAAAAACCTGTGTGTGTGGTGGGATGTTGATCAAAAAAATTTGCAGTGGATTATCTCGGCTCCGTCTTGGTCTCATTCGATCCGTCTTGGGGTCCCATAAGTCGCTATTGAAAATTATAAAGTTTAGTTAGGTACTTCAAAAGTTATTCTAAAATACGATTTTAACAAAAGTTCGGAAGATTGTAAAAAGGTGGTCCTGTCATGTTATGCATTTTTAAAAAGGTATTCAAAATACCTTTCCAACGAGTTCAAAAGATGCATATTATTAATGAACTTTTTAGAGGTCGAATCTGTCGTTGGATAGGTAATCAAAAGATCTTTTCAACGAGTTCAAAAGATTGAAGATTAGACAAAGCTATCAAAAGTTAAAAAGGACATAAGTGCCCTGAATTATAAAGATCTGACTACCCAATCTGATGGAATAAATAATGAATCAAGTTGATCAAGTTGAATTGAGGAAGGCACAAACCGCCTAAAAAACGTTTTTGTTTAAAAAAAAATTATATGAAACGTAAAAAAATACAATCAATCGGTACATCAACCGAAAGATAACAAGACAGGCTTTCACGCAGAAAAATAAGGCATATTTGAATCATCAAAAAGTTTTGTTGATTTGGCAACGCAATTTTTTGTTGATTATATTCAACAAAAAAATTGTTGATTCAAACTTCGTACAGGCTGATTCTATAAAACATTTTTCAGCGTGTTCACATGAATTCTTTATGTTATATTATCGATTTTCTACGATTTTTTGAACATTGGCCAATCTGTGAACCGTTCCAAATATGTGGGATGACTGTATTGTAGCTCTTTTTACCCCGGTTAATGGTGTTCTACTTGGCTCAAAGTTCCATATCTGCACCCATAAAAACAATCAACTCCTTCTCGAAAAGTCCATCCAGTTTTTCCAAATCAAACTCCGTCAGCCCTTTAAACACGTGCAGCAGCGCGTCAGTTGACCAGTTTCGCGGGTTTTTTTCGCATGCTCCTTCAACCGTCAAAACGCCGGGCCCTGCTTGGTGTGTTGGTGGCAGAAACCGGGTTTGGCCGTCGTTCACGCACACACTCTACCGGGAGGAACGCGTGTGTTGGTGCGCAACTGCCAGTCTGCCGGGTGCACAGGGTGACGCAAAAGGGGGTCGATCGATTGATTGTTTGAAAAATTTTGGACGAAAATTTGGTTTTAGTTTGATTTTTTGCTCTGGATGCTTCGGAAATTGTTTGTGAAACTGTAGACGTTGGTGTTTGAGAGAGATTAATATGGTTTGTCTGATTAAATAACTCATGTTTCAAGAGAAAACTTTGCTAAACACCATGAGATTCTTCAAAAGCCTTCCATAAACGCCATTTATTTCGGCTAATGCTTTACAAGGACAGACATGTGAATCAATATCGTTGGTCAGACATACTTTCCGAAGCTGTTTTCAAAGTTCAACTTGAAAAATTCTGTTTAAATCATGAAAAATCATGTCAAATTCGCCCAAAATCTTCACCACTTGGAAGGTAATCAATTTCTTCGCTGTTGTTTTCCTTACTTCTACCGAGAAAGTTGCTGCCCGGTGGCACCAACATCAGCATGCGTTAGCTGCCTGGCACAGGCAAACGCACCAAAGGCAAAAACAACTACCGACAGCGCGACGGGGCGACGTACGTCGGTTACCTGCCGGCAGTACAAAAGCGCCCTGTGAGCATACGTCAGCATCATTCGTTTCTCAGCAATCGTACAGTGAACACACAGTGTGAGAGCAGCAGCCCTCGTGGTTTGCTTGCTCTCTCTCACTCTCTCATCCAGCAGTCAGTGGTGAATCATGGCTAAATCTGTGAAAAGTGAAGATTGAAGCTGTACAGAGCGTTCAAATTTTTAATCAATAGTGCTGAAAAGTGCATCGGATGGTGTTGAATCAAAAGTATTCAGTGAATTGGTCCTGAAAGCCCTAAAAAGGTGGCAAAAGTGATTTTTCAACCGAGACCACGCCATGGTCAATGGTGGATCCAAAATGGCGGAGCTCTGGGATTACGCCCCTCATCCGGTGCAGAAACGAATGTTCTCGATTATGTAAGGAAGATTCGAAGCAATACTTCTAACAATAATCGATGTGCTTTTTTGAAGCTGACAAAATGGTAAGTTTTATCAAATGCAAGTTTTTACAGAAAAAAACTGGATGCATTTTAAAAGCAAATTATTGATTGCATGTTGTTTCTCTTGTTACAGATTAGTTATCTACATCAAGTCTAACAAAAAAGATGCCAAGTGTCGGTGGAAACGATTCTAAACGTCTTACGGAGAGCAATCTTTGGGATAATCGTGTATCATCAAGAAATTGATCAACGTGGCCGGGACGTTCCGGCAATTTCCAAGATGGCGTCGAACGGTAAAAAGTGCTAGGTTATGTCTTGCCAACCGGCTACCAAGCCGCATGCGCTTGGTCATGCTCTAACGTCTCGAGGTGCCTAACCTCAATTCATCCGATACCATCGCAGTGTGATTTCTTTCAAATTCTATTTCAATTTTTTTGCGAAAAGAGTCTTTATCGACACTGCTAGATCTTGTTAAGTTCTATTTCTATTATTTTGCAAAAGTCTAAGAAAGCAACGCACTCAAATTTCTCTATATATTTCTATTTACAATTCAATCAGACTTAAAACCAATCACTAGAGTTTCTCTATATATTTCTATTTACAATTCGTTGGGAAGTGTAGAGTTGATATGCAAATAATATTGATCGCCACTGTAGTTTCTCAATATTTTCTATTTCCTATTCGTTCAGAACTTGAATCAACCACTGAGATTTCTCAATATTTTCTATTTCCTATTCGTTCAGAAACAAAAACCAACCACTGAGATTTCTCAATATTTTCTATTTCCTATTCGTATCAAATTGAAATTCATATCATCCATTGTAATTTCTCAATATTTTCTATTTCCTATTCGTATCAGACAACATAACCAACCACTGAAGTTTCTCAATATTTTCTATTTCCTATTCGTATCAGACAACTAGACCCAACCAAACTGCAATTTCTTTCAAATTCTATTTCAATTTTATTGCGTCTTTGTCTCAAACAAAAAAAGTCTTACAAACAACACAAAACTGTTCACTCTTTGACAGTCACACGCAATTGCGAAAAAAAAGTCTAACAAAAAACCATGTCCTACAAACTAGTCTAAAAAAAAACAACAACACAAAACTGTTCACTCTTTGACAGTCACACGCAATTGCGAAAACAAACAAACAATCGAGATTCCATCTTAAAACCTTCTACCAAGAAGTCGTCATCATATGACCAAAGGTCGCATGAGTGCGTAGAGTAGAGTTTCAAAACCACTATAATTTCTTTCAAATTCTATTTCAATTTTTTTGAGAATTTTTTGACAAACGAATGTTGTCATTGCGTGATATTATCACTACGGAATATTATTTTTGAGCTTTTTTGACTAACGAATGTTGTCATTGCGTGATATTATCACTACGGAATATTATTTTTGAGCTTCTTTGACTAACGAGTGTTGTCATTGCGTGATATTATCACTACGGAATATTATTTTTGAGATTCTTTGACTAACGAATGTTGTCATTGCGTGATATTATCACTACGGAATATTATTTTTGAGCTTTTTTGACTAACGAGTGTTGTCATTGCGTGATATTATCACTACGGAATATTATTTTTGAGATTCTTTGACTAACGAGTGTTGTCATTGCGTGATATTATCACTACGGAATATTATTTTTGAGCTTTTTTGACTAACGAGTGTTGTCATTGCGTGATATTATCACTACGGAATATTATTTTTGAGATTCTTTGACTAACGAGTGTTGTCATTGCGTGATATTATCACTACGGAATATTATTTTTGAGATTCTTTGACTAACGAATGTTGTCATTGCGTGATATTATCACTACGGAATATTATTTTTGAGCTTTTTTGACTAACGAATGTTGTCATTGCGTGATATTATCACTACGGAATATTATTTTTGAGATTCTTTGACTAACGAGTGTTGTCATTGCGTGATATTATCACTACGGAATATTATTTTTGAGCTTTTTTGACTAACGAATGTTGTCATTGCGTGATATTATCACTACGGAATATTATTTTTGAGCTTCTTTGACTAACGAGTGTTGTCATTGCGTGATATTATCACTACGGAATATTATTTTTGAGATTCTTTGACTAACGAATGTTGTCATTGCGTGATATTATCACTACGGAATATTATTTTTGAGCTTTTTTGACTAACGAGTGTTGTCATTGCGTGATATTATCACTACGGAATATTATTTTTGAGATTCTTTGACTAACGAGTGTTGTCATTGCGTGATATTATCACTACGGAATATTATTTTTGAGCTTTTTTGACTAACGAGTGTTGTCATTGCGTGATATTATCACTACGGAATATTATTTTTCAGACTTCTTGACTAACGAGTGTTGTCATTGCGTGATATTATCACTACGGAATATTATTTTTGAGATTCTTTGACTAACGAATGTTGTCATTGCGTGATATTATCACTACGGAATATTATTTTTACAAAAAATGATTTTGGACATTTTTCTCTTAAAGTCGTCATCATATGACCAAAGGTCGCATGAGTGCGAAAACAAAAATGTTAAAGTTTTTTTCAAAGAATTCGTCATCATATGACCAAAGGTCGCATGAGTGCGATAAAACAAACTTTTTCAAGATACAACACGGTAAATTCTTTTTAAGTTCTATTTCTATTATTTTTGCGAAATAATAGCAAACAAAAATCAAAGGTTCTTCATTGGAAGTCGTCATCATATGACCAAAGGTCGCATGAGTGCGAAAATATAACTAAATATTCAATCTAAGAATTCGTCATCATATGACCAAAGGTCGCATGAGTGCGATAAAAAAACTTGTTCGAGACACAACACTGTAAATTCTTTTTAAGTTCTATTTCTATTATTTTTGCGAAACAATAGTAAACAAAATTCAAAGATTCTTCATTGGAAGTCGTCATCATATGACCAAAGGTCGCATGAGTGCGAAAATATCAATTGATTCTTTTAAGAATTCGTCATCATATGACCAAAGGTCGCATGAGTGCGAGAATAACTTAAAGATACAACACTGTAATTTCTTTTTAAGTTCTATTTCTATTATTTTTACGAAATAATAGTGAACAAAAATTACAAAAATTCTCACTAGAAGTCGTCATCATATGACCAAAGGTCGCATGAGTGCGAGAAACAAATCAAAAGATACAATACTGTAATTTCTTTTTAAGTTCTATTTCTATTATTTTTGCGAAATGATAGTATACCAAAGATTAAAGATCCTTCGCAAGAAGTCGTCATCATATGACCAAAGGTCGCATGAGTGCGAAAATATAACTAAATATTCAATCTAAGAATTCGTCATCATATGACCAAAGGTCGCATGAGTGCGATAAAAAAAACTTGTTCAAGATACAACACTGTAAATTCTTTTTAAGTTCTATTTCTATTATTTTTGCGAAATAATAGCAATCAAAAATCAAAAGTTCTTCATTGGAAGTCGTCATCATATGACCAAAGGTCGCATGAGTGCGAAAATATAAATTATTCGCGTCATGTGTTGAACTGTTGTCAACTGCGACGATTTCGTCTGCGCTAAACTAAGTTGTTTGCTAGCTGAAATGATTTGTTACAAGAGACTTGTGAGAATGAAGTCAGGATATTACATTTCTAAGAATTCGTCATCATATGACCAAAGGTCGCATGAGTGCGAAAAACGAACAGAAGATGTAACACTGTAATTTCTTTTTAAGTTCTATTTCTATTATTTTTAAGAAATAATAGCCAACAAAAACTAAAGATTCTTCATTGGAAGTCGTCATCATATGACCAAAGGTCGCATGAGTGCGAAAAACATACCATCCATTATGATTTCTCAATATTTTCTATTTCCTATTCGTTGCGAAAACCGACAGACCAACCCACTGTCATTTCTTTCAAATTCTATTTCAATTTTTTTGCTTGTCCAATAACGTGCAAATTTTCCGCACTGCTGTTTTGTACATAATTTTTTTTTCCGGAATGTGTTAGTTCACTTTATTTTATTTTTTTGTTTTTCACTGCACTGTTTGTGTTTTTTTAATAAATTCTTCTAAGAATTCGTCATCATATGACCAAAGGTCGCATGAGTGCGAAAAACGAACAGAAGATGTAACACTGTAATTTCTTTTTAAGTTCTATTTCTATTATTTTTACGAAATAATAGCCAACAAAAACTAAAGATTCTTCATTGGAAGTCGTCATCATATGACCAAAGGTCGCATGAGTGCGAAAAACATACCATCCATTATGATTTCTCAATATTTTCTATTTCCTATTCGTTGCGAAAACCGATAAATCAACCTACTGTAATTTCTTTCAAATTCTATTTCAATTTTTTTGCGTCTTGTTATTATGGTCCCTACGACTTGCAACCCACTTTTAAATCTACGATTCGGGTTGAGCTCTGTAATAGACGAACAAAAGCAAACCCACTGTAATTTCACAATATTACAATATGCATTACAAATTTAAGAAAAGACCAATCAACCTTCTGTAATTTCACAATATTACAATATGCATTACAAATTTAAGACTTTATGAAAACCAACCGACTGTAGTTTCACAATATTACAATATGCATTACAATTTACGTTGTAGCCTTGATCACTTTCAAGGGTCTTAGATTTTCGAACCATAGGCTGTCATCCGAAGTAGATCGGTGTCCTCAAGCCTCAACTCACTGTGATTTCACAATATTACAATATGCATTACAAATTTATGTTAATTATGTCATTTATGTTGTCTGATTCTAATGAATGGGAACAAATGTCACACTAGATCCGTGATATTATCACTACGGAATATTATTTTTGCGAAATTTTGACTAACGAACGTTGTCATTGCGTGATATTATCACTACGGAATATTATTTTTACGTTGTCTCTAAGTCTACAAAACCACACCACGAACCACTGTAGTTTCTTTCAAATTCTATTTCAATTTTTTGCGAACAAAAAAAAACCCATGAAAAATTGTAAACTAGGTTAAGTCAAAAATGTTAGCAAATAAACTAAAAATCATACCAAACCTGAACCGTACTTTTTATCTATCATCCGAAATAAACACCAGATCCGAGTCGTGTGGTGTTCGTCGGGGGGATCGGTGTGTGACGTCGCGCGCGAGAATCCGCGAGAAAGTGGTGGAAGATTCTGGAACCATTGAAAAGAAGTTCGCGTCGAGGCCTTGGAAGTTGGGCCATCAGTCGTGTGGTGTTCGTCGGGGGGATCGGTGTATGACGTCGCGCGCGAGAATCCGCGAGAAAGTGGTGGAAGATTCTGGAACCATTGAAAAGAAGTTCGCGTCGAGGCCTTGGAAGTTGGGCCATCAGTCGTGTGGTGTTCGTCGGGGGGATCGGTGTATGACGTCGCGCGCGAGAATCCGCGAGAAAGTGGTGGAAGATTCTGGAATCATTGAAAAGAAGTTCGCGTCAAGGCCTTGGAAGTTGGGCCATTAGTCGTGTGGTGTTCGTCGGGGGGATCGGTGTGTGACGTCGCGCGCGAGAATCCGCGAGAAAGTGGTGGAGATTTCTGGATTTCATTGAAAAAGGGATTCACGTCGTCGTGTGTATATTCACTTTCATTTAGTTTTGGAAGCCCTTCCCATAGCATCGTTGCTCGGATGGCACGACGGCGGTAGAAGTGAAAAATCGCGATTGAGGAATTGATAAGTCCTTCTCATAGCGTCGTAGCTCGGAAGGCAACGATTATGTTTCCCTGATCTATTTAAAATTGCACGTCGCCGAATAAATCGATAAATACAATAACATTTAATTTTGAAAGTCCTTCCCATAGCATCGTTGCTCGGATGGCACGCCGGCGGTAGAATTGAAAAATCGCGATTGAGGAATTGATAAGTCCTTCTCATAGCGTCGTAGCTCGGAAGGCAACGATTATGTTTTCCTGATCTATTTAAAATTGCACGTCACCGAATAAATCGATAAATACAATAACATTTAATTTTGAAAGTCCTTCCCATAGCATCGTTGCTCGGATGGCACGACGGCGGTAGATGTGAAAAATCGCGATTGAGGAATTGATAAGTCCTTCTCATAGCGTCGTAGCTCAGAAGGCAACGATTATGTCTCCCTGATCTATTTAAAATTGCACGTCGCCGAATAAATCGATAAATACAATAACATTTAATTTTGAAAGTCCTTCCCATAGCATCGTTGCTCGGATGGCACGCCGGCGGTAAGATGTGAAAAGTCCTTCTTATAGCGTCGTAGCTCGGAAGGCAACGATTTATTTCACTTTCTGGTCATATCATCTACCAAGATGAATCCTGACCTTCCCTTTCCTTCCCCTACTAACACAATTCCCCCACTTCCCGTGATGCTTGAAGGAGATGCTGTGGATTCAACGGTCTCATGCGGTGTCAACAGGTATAGAGCGACAAACTCTGTGTCTGATGAGTCTGCAACTTCAACTATCGGACTAACATTCCTATCTTTGTTGAACTGCATCTCCTTGGGGGGGCGCCGGTATTGACTTGAAGCAGAGATCTTCAGGGGTTATACAGTGAGGATGATTAGCTCCCACTAATCATCTGTTGGTTCATTGTGTAACTTCAGCTGATCCGTCAATAACGGAGTAGCAGCTCATTGGCAGTCAACCATGCTCATGCTCATGCTCATGCTCATGCTCATCCGAAATAAACACCAGATCCGAAATTCCTAATGAGCAATTATATAGAGAGAGAGAGAGGTGTGCCGGTAGTATTGAGTAAAACAATCACAGCTGTTATGATAAACTTCACTGGCTGACTGACACTGACTGAATGTTTAGCTCCATGTTGCAATTTCAACATCTCGATTGTCACACAGAGGAAAAATGTAACATTAACCCTAACACTAACATTTCATCCGTCAGAGGGGAGTCCAGAGCAAAAAAAAAAAAAAACAAGCCACTGGGAGCTGTCAGTTGGGCGCACAAAAATCATGAGCTTTCTTACGATTTATCCCTATTCAATGACGTCACGATTTTTATCCGAATTGGATTTCTGTGCTGCAGAACATTGCCAACCCGTAGGACAGTGAAATCGTTCGCGTTCAAACTCTCTCTCTCTCTCTCGCTCAAACATCGGCATTCTACACCTCAAATTACCACGCCAATCCAAGCAGCCGGTCAAATCTTCACGTGTTCTGGAACAAATCGGTTCGATGTCAGCAGGACGCTGGATCGACATCGGGCTGGACGGCGAACGTCAAGGACTGCTGCGATAAAGCCTTGCTAGGGGGACGGCCCCGAAGCGAAAAAAAAGAGAGAGCGGCCTGTCGTCACGTGAAGCAATAGAGTTTATGCACACTAGCACCCCTATAGAGTTATCTACGTGCGCATGTATTGCGTGTACGTACACGAAAAAAGTGAGGTTAAATTTTGTACCGGCCAGCAAAATCAAATGGCGTGCTAGTGTGCGTGAGAGCAGGCTTAGATAGCTCTACGTGCACGAGAAGATCGATCTTGGCGTACGAATAGGCCGCGGCAAAAGAAGCAGAGTAGGAACCGTTAGGAGAGTGTAGCGAGTTCGGGATTGGATAACGAGTCTGGAGTGGTCCTTGAAATTTACTAAAACCAAGTACACTCAACACCCGGTGTTTGGTCACCGTTTCGTTTGACACTTTTTAAGTTTGTACCCCGTTGGTTGGTAAAAATCAAACTAAAAAGTGACGAACTGTTACATTTCGCATGGCGCTCACGCACACTATCAAAACAAACGTTTGAACAACAAACGGTGTCAAACCATCGGGGTTTGAGTGTACACCTACGTGTAGAGCAACTTGTTGTGAACAATTCTGTTTATTTTCACTTTTACTATAAGTTATTCTACAAGTTTTTCTATTTTACAAGCAAAGAACATGTTGTCGGTAGTTGGAGGCAATTTCATATCTTGAGCGCTTTGAAAACGTTAGTGCAATTGAAAAGATATTGATGACGACTCTCGTTAAGCAGTTAAAAACTCAACTTGCGTGTGGATGTGTGTGTGTGTGTGTGTGTGTGTGTGTGTGCAACCAACCAAACGGGACCACGCGGTCGCTTCTTACAAATTGAGTTGTTTCCATGTATTTTAGATGTTACATCCTATACATGCAAATAACTCGCATAGGCATTTGGAAGGTGTTAGCTCTGCCGAGCTTCGGTGACCCATTTCTACGCTGGCTAGCCGAGCGCGAGGTACTTCAGCTTTATCGACAATCCCCGCCCTGAAGAACGTTTGCACCAATCGGATTCAAACGTTATTTAGAACTTCCGAACCCTTGTCAAATGGACAAGGACCCAGCGCGTATATAGTTGATAGTAACAGTATTCCTAATTCTAGTCATAGCTCACCAAGTCGCGATGGCCTAGTGGTTAGCATTTTGCTTACCAATCCAAAGGACGGGGGATCGAACCCCGACTCGAGCGACTGTGATTTTTCGTTTATGTTCAGAGTTTCAAGATTTATATTTCCTATACTTTCTCGTTGGGAGCAGATGGGAATCGAACCCAGGACCATTCGCTTACAAAGCGAACACCGTAACCAGTCAGCCACGGCCGCTCCCAACTTGCGTGAGGATGTGTGTGCCAACAAAATTATGAGAAAATTTAATGGTATCTCAAAATAGAAAATCAGAGCCAGTGTGACAAAATGTGGCATAGAGCGGAGAGGGGCCGATTTTAGCGTGACACACTTTATGGATGACGCCTTGTTAGAATGACGATTACTTGCAAAGCCTGCTGGGATGTGTATGAGATACCGTCCAAAACGTGGTAATTAAAGTATATGAATTAACAGCGATTCCACGTCAAACAAAGCTGCTCCGATTTTTTTTACATTTTTTTTTCAGGAATTCTACAAGAGCTCTTCAAGATAGCTACAGCATAGAAGTTTGGACCGCGGTAGGATAAAACACTCTTCAAGTACTCTTCCAAACTCCTGAAGATGTTTTGAAGAGAATTTTATCCTACCGCGGTCCAAACTGCTATGCTGTAGCTATCTTGAAGAGCTCTTGTAGAACTCCTGGAAAAAAATGTTATTTGGGTAATTAGACCCGTAGGGTGCTCCAATCCGAAATAGGGTGGTTCAAAATGACGGTTGTCAGAAGTGCTCGAAGACATTTTGAAACATTCCTAAGGGGTTACATACATGTAAATCGTCAAAAATGTCAGAGGTGAGTATGAGCACAAACTTCAACTTTTTCTAATCTTTTTGCAGTGCCTTAAAATATACATTTTTATCCATTAACAAAATAAATATGAAAACATTTGGATGTACCATTGCCGAGATATAGCTATTTTAAGTTAGCAGTTTCAAAAAACGGGTGCCACGATATCTCAACACTACTTTGACCAAATCGGCTCAAAATTAAGACTCGTTGAACTGCCCTGTGTTCAAGACGAAAGTCGATCTTCAAAAAAAAAAATATTTAAAAAAACATATAAAAATATTTTTTTGTTTTTTTTTTTTTATAAGGGTAATTCTTCACCAACTCACTCGAAATCGGAAAAATATGCCCCGACCCCTCTTCGATTTGCGTAAAACTTTGTCCTAGTAGGTAACTTTTGTCCCTGATCACGAATCTGAGGTCCATTTTGTGTTATCTCGTGACGGAGGGGCGGTACGACCCCTTTTATTTTGAACAAGCGAAAAAAGAGGTGTTTTCAAAAATTTGCAGCCTGAAACGGAGATGAGATAGAAATTCTTTGTATAATTGTACGCCCGAAAATTACGTATTTTTCATCGATAAAAACACAAAAAATGTTTTGAAATTGGCCCATTTTCCGTCACTCGACTACAAAAAAATTTGAAACATGTCATTTTATGGAAAATTTAATGTACTTTTCGAATCTAAATTGAACATAATTTAGAACAACATTTTTCATTTTAAAATTTCGTGTTTTTTCTAACTTTTCAGGGTTATTTTTAAGAGTGTTGAGTGTAGAGCAGACAATTACAAAAATTTTGATATGTAAACATAAGGGGTTTGCTTATAAACATCACGAGTAATCGCGATTTAACGAAAAAAAGTTTTGAAAAAGTTACCTGTTGAGTTTCTCTTTGTTTTATCGTCCGTGTCTGTCGCGTGTGATGATGAACGGCCATGATCGAAGAAGACCAACTCTTTCAAAACTTTTTTTTTTCGTAAAATTGCGATTACTCGTGATGTTTATAAGCAAACCCCTTATGTTTACATATCAAAATTTTTGTAATTGTCTGCTCTACACTCTACACTCTTAAAAATAATCCTGAAAAGTTAGAAAAAACTCAAAATTTTAAAATGATACATTTTGTTCCAAATGAAAAAAAATACACTTCAGGGTCAATGTTGATTTGAAAAGAACATTAAATTTCCTTAAAAATGACATGTTCCAAAAAATTTAACAGTCGAGTAACGGAAAATAGGAGAGTTTCTAAAACTTGTTTAGTGTTTTTTTTCGATGAAAAATACATTTTTTTCGGAATTAGTACGCTTTCAAATCGGGCTTTTAGTTTTACATTAAAGCCCCTTTGACACCAAATTTCTATCTCATCACCGTTTCAGACTGCAAATTATTGAAAAACACCTTTTTTTTCGCAAGTTCAAAATTGAAGAGGTCGTACCACCTCTCCGTCACGAGATATCAACCCATACAAAAAATTGTCAGTTTTTGATTTCTGTAATTTAAAAAAATCGTAATTTCATGCACATGGGACATGTCTTGGGAGTCTTCAAATATCTTCATGAAACTTTCAGGAGTGATTGAAAATCATCTTTTTAGTGAATTTAGTGAATTTTCTGCAAAATGATATTTTGGAATTTTCTACATGTATGTAACCCCTTAATAGTAGACAAGTCTTTTCGGACTCTGCGGTGAAGTTGAGCCCATGAGATCTTTGAAAAATGAAAAAAATGGGATTCGAGCTAAGACCACCTAGTGCATCATGCAGTCCCGTTTTGGGAAGTTGGATATTTGGGATGCATCAATATGAATTGTATGTGTGGCCATCTATTATTTTCGGGCAAATTTCATCGGGGTTTTCTCTGTAAGGATGTTAAGCATGCCAACCTGCCATAGCCATATACACTGACGTAAGAACTTCGTTCTAATACATCCGAAAGACTAATTTTAAGTACTCATCAGCTCCACAGCCCAGCCGTTGGTGTGTATCGCACTTTGCTTCGATTATGACAAGAGAGATGAATGAAAGTGAACTCAGTTTCGCATCTGAAATGTTTATCCTTAACTTAAATATTTAATGTTTTAAGTCCATGCAACGGTTTCCCCTTCTCTTTCCACAGACTCAGATTAATTTCTTTGCTCTACTTTACAATCAAGTTTATTGTAATGCTAAAAGCATCATCACCATTACAATTTCACGTAAATTGATCTAAAGGTTCACTTTAGACCTGGTAGCATGTCCCCATCATGCACTCTTGAAGTACGTATGTTTTAGTGAGGCTCTGTTACTGACTAGATTGACAGAAAACCAAATAATTTCGAAAATGTGTCACATAGTTGGGCGTAAATTTCACACAACATGGAAAGTGTCAACATGCGACAAGATATCCCAACGGCGACAACTTAAGGTCAACCCTTCAGCAACTTTGTGCCAGTTTCAGTAAAGTATTGTCGAAGTACGACCGAGCTTATCTCCGCACAGAATGTCAGAAATTAAAGTTTATCTGGATTTCCAACATCCCTCCTCGATCACTGCTACGAAAAAAAATCATCAAAAAAGTTTATCCCCTCCGTACTTCTTCTCAGTGTAACTTTTCGTCTGATCCCGCCGAGAAGAGTAGAAATCGCGCTGGATGTAAGCAACTGTGAACGGAGATAAATGATGACAGTTAGCTTCAAATGATTATTACTCCTTGCTTGGAGTTCATTTATCATGGAAGTTCGTTCATCCAAGGACTTTAGCGATTGGAATTTTGGGACAAATGTGACTAAATAAAGTAGATCAAATTTGGTTATATTTAGTTTTCAAAGGCTTTTATCGTTATAACTAACTATTTAACTCATGTTAGGCAGTGGCAAATATTGTTTGCTGATATTTTAATTGTATTATTGTATCAACAGCCGAACAATTTTGATGAATTTATTTGTACAAGAAGATAAATCAATTGAGTAATTGAGATTGCAGTCAGAATAATGGAGCCAAACCAAAAATCTAATTCTTCTGAAAAAACTATCCACGCTCAATGAACCTGCCACGTGTCCGTTTTCACCCCAATTACTGCACGCACTCCTTCCCATTATCAATTAATTACCGCTCCCAAAGCACCAAATCAATTACCTCAAATCAAGAGTTTATAACCCTCTCCCTCCAGTAATCCCTGCTAGACCAGTACGGTGTACAAAAAAAAGTATCTATAAATCATACTACCAAATAACCTCCTCCCACGTTGGAGAAAAAAAAACGAGTGGGAAAACTCCCTCAGATCAGAGGGCATTTCCCAAGAGGTCGCGAGCAAAAAAAAAACAACACTTTCTTGGGATGGATAAATTGGGCCGACGACCTTCGGCGGCAGTAAACCTTATCTACCTAATGGCCAATAATTGTCATAATCGTAAAAACTAAAGGGCGGAAGTTATTTGCCAGAGAGAAGAGCGCCGCCCTTTGAACGATCAGAGGAATAGGGTTTCAGAAGTCACTTTTTTTGCTGGTTAGCCCCTTCAACGGCTGAGATGACCTGCGTTGGACCACTTTTGTTAACGTGAGGTTGAGTTAATTTGGTTTATTTGATTGAAATCAACCCTTTTTTCATACACAAGCCTAAATAAATTGCATGCAATGTTGCATACAACATCACGTAAGTACAACCGCATTTAGGACAAACTTACCCCACTTTTCGGTGTGCATCCACAAGCGTACGCACTTGTAACGACCACATACACCCCATCAACCCGGTGGTCCAAAAAGGCCATAACCTTGGCGGAACCCTTCGTGCGAATATTTTTTGGCCTGTAAAACATTTTATTGCGAAACCCCTCCCCCCGATGTTCACGATGTTAATGGGCCAACAATAGTTGCCAGACCTCCACACCCTCCAAACCCTTCGCAAGTTCTGGTGGTTTTGCGGTAAAGTTTCATCACTTGGCGGAATTTTATCGGACCACCGCCGACACAAGTATGGGATATGAATTACAACAATGTTGCAGAAATGAAGAGGAGAAAAGGAGCGAAATGTTGATTGCGTAAAATTGTTCGGTCCTGATTACCATTGAGAGGAAATTGCCTACTTGAATATTCAAATTTAAAAGCGGCTGGTTTGATGATGTTATTTTTGAATCAATGGGCCGATTTGTCCGGAACTGTTATGAAGATAGCGAATATGTCATGAGCGTTCTAGACAATCACCATGATGTTGAGAAAAAGTACTTTTATGACCACATCAGAATTGCTAATTTTAGTGAAAAAAAAAATAGTTCGCGCACTCTTATTACACGAATATGTCCTAACAAGGTTGACAAAATTCACAAGAACAGCCTTTTAGGGTTTTTTTTAACATTGTGTTTCACATTCAAGGGTATAAAGTGATTGAGGACTTTGGTACGATAGGGGAAAGTGGTGAGACTAGATCCCCGGCTAGTATCTCAACAGTGATTGTGAAAAAATATGTAATGTCGTCGATAGTGATGTTCTAGAAAGTTCAGTGTATAAGACAAATAAAAAATAAAATAAAATATTTGGATAAAGATATTCTAAACATTATAGAAGTTGATCCAAATTTTTTTTCAGTGTTATTTTTCTTAGTTTAGATTAACTAACTTGGACTTCGGACTTAATTATAACTATCGATTACATTACACAAATCCATTTTCAACCAATTTTTGATCTTTAAAAAGCATTGGAAAGAAGAACTCTTAAAATTTTAGAAAATTTATGGGTTGGAAGTTTTACTTGTTTTATGTGCCATTTTATAGCAGAAAATGTGAAAAACAACAAATTGAAAAAGTGACTGTAAAAACATGGAAAAAATAGACAGGTAAAATTTAATGATAGGAGGTGGAAGAATAGGCCAAATTCTACCAAAAACAAACATAAACTAAACAAGATAAATGCAAATTAAAAAACTAAAAATTAAACAAAAAAAACATAAAACAAGAGAAGTAAAGTTTTTCGTAGAACAAAAGTTGCTCAAAATGACCTCCGGAACTAGGGAAAAATGAAAAATTTCGAAAAAAAATTTGGGCAGTAGAGGGTTAAAAATTATTTAGCTGTTAATCACATTTTTCAAGTACACTCTTTATTTTTTTTTCGTTTCACGCCAATAGATAATTTAAGCTTAAACAGCATATTTTTAAATTTTCCAATTTTGCCAATATCTGCGTTTAAGCGGACAAAAAAAAGGCTACTTTTGAACTTTAATCCAGCAAGGGCATACTTTTTTTTTGCAAGTTTTGAATTTCATTAAAACAGAATTTAAAAATTTCTGAGGACTTACAGGCATTTTCAGTAAAACAAGTTTCTTAGTAAATTAAAAATGTTCGATTAATGCTACGAAAATCGGTTTTGCCTAAACAAAAAGTTATATTTTTACGCAAAAATTAACTTCAAAGCATTTTGATCCAAATTGTAACGTTTTATCTACTTTATCTTCAATTTGATGTTTTTAAGTTAATCTGCTTTGTTGAACATACTTTAAAGTATTTTTTTTTTCAAATGAAACATTAAATGTAATCTTACTATTGGTCAGTTTGATGTATTCAATTAAATTTGAAAACAATTAGGTGGTAATTTTCAAGAAACACAGTGACTACTAAACTGCCCATGATCGCATAAATGTCCCATATGCATTTTCATCACTTTTGAGTTATTGATGCAGTTTGGTTCAAAATTGTGTGCTCTTTCTAAAGAGCCTATAACATCCAATACTTTGTTCTAGAAATCGGGAGGAAATCCAGTTTTTTCGTCAAAACTTAACACGTAGCCTTATGTGTGGGACAAACTTGCCTTGCGTTTTTCTCAGCTTGCTGTTTTTGCATATGGGACATTTATGCGATCATGGGCAGTAAAGTCACCCCGGTTTAAAAAAACTTTGACCGAAACATTTTTTTGAAGAACTGTTGAAAAAAAAACTAAAAAACGTACATTGACATTGTATGGTCTACCCCAGTACATGTTAAAAAATATGAGACGAGTATTACCGTTTGAACAATTTATTAAAAAATAAATTGAAATACTATCAATGAACTATCAAAATTCTATCGGCTGAAATTGCTTTTTTTCATAAAAAAATGTGTAAATATAAAAAAAAAATATGAAATACGCCATATAATAAAGCTTGTCAACAACTATTCAAATTAAGTTGAACCACCATGCTACTCCTCCCATGGTACTTTATCTGGAAAAGTCTTTTTCCGAAAACGCAATTTTAACCAGTAGAAATATTCAAAATCGTTCATATACCTAATAAGGAAGGTGAAACAAAACTTTCTACGTAAATCTATCAAGGGTCATCTCGATTTATTATATTTTGCTTCCGCCATACCTTGTTTTGTTTTGAAAAAAAATCTGGGAAATCCGGTAAAATATTTTCTGACAGAGGCTCTTGGTTCAGACCCCGTCTAAACGGAATTTTGAAGTTTCATAAGACCTTTTTAAATGTTAGGATTTTTGTATCAAGAAACTAGTTTTTCATGGAATATAAAAAAATAAAAAATATAAAAATTGTAACAAACAAGCCCTAGTCTCAACATTTGAATGCAAAAAGTGTTGTAATATGCATTTCACACTAGTTCACTGCCCATGTTCGCATAAATGTCCCATATGCAAAAACAGCAAGCTGAGAAAAACGCATTTGAAGTTTGTCCCATACATAAGGCTACATGTTATGTTTTCTAATCTAATCTAATCTAATCAAACCCTAGCGCAGCCAATCTTTCGAAGGGATCCTGGAGAGTGCCTTAGGTTAGATGACGCCTAGCCTCTTCTTGTCATTTATTAACATTTGTAGTGTACCATTGCAATAGAATGCATTGAAACATCACAAAATGTTAAACCGGCCAGGCCTACTGCGTAAAGTTTACCGCAGAGATGATTCGTTGAATTGGATTGGGTTTGAGCACGGGGTGTGTGTTCAAACCACAATACAGTTCTGAATCTACAGGGGAGGAAGAAGCGTGGGGACACACCACCATACGCTCCGAGTTTTGGTTTTAGGTTATTATTTGTTGGGAGCACCATGCTAAAAAGTTTTGGTGCTCCGGGACCCTCAAGGATGGGACATTGTATTTCCACAAATGCCCAGGACATTATTTGCCGTGGTTATAGCGCCACAACTCGCTCACTGTTGATGAGATAATGGAAGTTATTAGTATATGATTTTCAATTTACGATACAGTTTTTTTTTAAACATTAATCCTTTGCTGGAAAAGTGTCCATGTTCCATGTGTTGTTTTGGGACTCACTGGGATGGGACATCGTATTTCCACAGATGCCCAGGACATTACATGCCGTGGTTATAGCGCCACAACCCGCTCAGCACTAATGATGCCATTATTTAATTATAATAACCACGCACCCAAGCACACAAACAGCGAAACAAAAGAAATGAAAATGAGCATGCAAAAACAAGAAAGCGCGTCCCCGTGGTCAGCGCACTAATCTAAGGCTACATGTTAAGTTTTCGCGAAAAAACTGGATTTCCTTCTGATTTCTGGAACAAACTACTGGATGTTATAGGCTCTTTTGAAAGAGCACACAATTTTGAACCAAACTGCATCAATAACTCGAAATCGATGAAAATGCATATGGGACATTTATGCGATCAGGGGCAGTTCAGTTGTTTCGCAATCATTAGTTTTCAAAAAATGTAAGATTTGACGAAAACAAAAAAAAAAATGCGAAAAAAAAACTTTTTGCGATGACAAACATCGACAATTTTCAAAAATTCTAGAGATTTTTAAATCAACCAAAACATGCTAAAAATGATTCTAAACGCAAGGGAATGCATTTTAAATTGATTTCAGCAGATTGCACTTTAATTTCCATTGAAATTTTGAAGTTTTTTGAAAAAATATTTTTTTGCCCCCGACAAAAACTTTAAATAAAATTTGTACCTGCCTTTTGATCCATTTTACCTTTGCTCTTATGTCCAAATAAAAATACGTGCCGAATGATCTGGGCAAAAGAACCAATTTAAATTCATTTCAAAATTTTATGTTTAATTTCAATTTCATGGAATTGCTGATGAACAAACCAATAACGTCTTTGGTCAAATAAAAGGCCTCTTAAAAGCTTAAGACCAATTCTAGAGTTTTTTTTAACCCTTAAAGACCCGGGACGTTTCGTGTTTAGTAAAATCGATGTAACTCGGTCAGTTTTCAACCGATTTGAGTGCTTCAGGTTGCAAAATCAAGGAGATTAGTTACGCCATCAAATGGGATGGGGCCCATCCCTCCTGACCCCTCCCCCCTTTTAGGGGAAGCAAAACAAGCTGTCGCTAAAATCAATAATCGAGGAAAATCGTTGGGAAACATTAAAAAATTAATAAATTATGTCCCTTTTTTGCTCTTTAGCCATTTTTGAGTCATGCCAATCAACTTCCGGTCATATAGAACCGACACCGGATGTTCCAGATACCGGTTCTGCTGATACTGGGACATGTCCATTTTTTTGTCATAAACAATATTATTATGGTTGGTATTTACTGCAAAATGCAATCACAATGTTTTATTATGCCCACAATCTGTAACCGTCTCCAGTATGGCCACACCGGATGTTCCGGATACCGGTTCCAATGCGGCCATTTCTCAGAATCACTCAAGATTGTCATGCGACACCTCAAACATCATGGAATCAGCTAGGTATTTACTTTGCAATTTATTTCAAGTGTCTTTGACAAAATTATTTCCAAATATGGCCACACCGGATGTTCCGGATACCGGTTCCAATGCGGCCATTTCTCAAAATCACTCAAGATGGTCATACGATACTTCAAACATCATGGGATCAGCTAGGTATTTACTTTGAAATTTATTTCAAGTTTCTTTGACAAAATTATTTCCAAATATGGCCACACCGGATGTTCCGGATACCGGTTCCAATGCGGCCATTTCTCAAAATCACTCAAGATGGTCATGCGACACTTCAAACATCATGGAATCAGCTAGGTATTTACTTTGCAATTGATTTCAAGTTTCTTTGGCAAAATTATTTCCAAATATGGCCACACCGGATGTTCCGGATACCGGTTCCAATGCGGCCATTTCTCAAAATCACTCAAGATGGTCATGCGACACCTCAAACATCATGGAATCAGCTAGGTATTTACTTTGCAATTTATTTCAAGTGTCTTTGACAAAATTATTTCCAAATATGGCCACACCGGATGTTCCGGATACCGGTTACAATGCGGCCATTTCTCAGAATCACTCAAGATGGTCATACGATACTTCAAACATCATGGAATCAGCTAGGTATTTATTTTGCAACTCCGTTCAAGTGTGCTTGATAAAATTCACACACACCCACACACACACCGAATGTTCCGGATACCGGTTCCAATGCCATCATTTATCAGAGCTACTCACGAAAGTCAGGTATTTCAAATGTCAAGGAATTTAAATTTCAAAATTACAACATTACAAAAAGAGTAAAAAGTCGTATTTTTTTATTTTATTCTATTCAATTTTGGTTCAATTTACCTAATTTGAAAAGTGGTTTGGCGCTATCCACAAATGACGTAGCAAATCAAAAATTCGATCACTTTATATGAAACGTCACGCACCACCAGTCCCATCATTCCCTTAAACTTTTACTTCATTTGTGGACGCCACCCTTTCTTACAGACTGCGGTGAGCAGTTTTTCTCATTCTGTTTTGTTCTGTTATTCGACGATGCGCGAACGAGAGAGAAGGAGAGAACGACGAAACAAACGCACCCACGTGTGGAGAGTTTTTTGGCGCGAAAACGACCGAGTTTGCATGATCTTTTGAAAAGCTTAGCAAGTTCGTCGCAAGCAGCCGGATAGTTCGGACGGAACAAGTCGCCGCGAATCCAAGCTAGGAAATCTCTAACTAGCCAAGATAGTTTTACAAATAAGCTGCTAAATAGAAAATAAGGAGAAAAATAAGTGTTTTAGTTTTGTGCTCGCCATAATCCGACCCTCGAAGTGAAGTTGTTCCCCAAGTCCGCCGAATACGGTCCACAAATTGAACTACAATCCGATCACCATGAATGCGGGCGATCTTGATTTCGAGTTCAGTGAAGAGGAAGACGATGACGTATCGGATGGCACTATTTCCGATCTCGATAGTGGAAGTGATTCGGAGGAGGAGTCTTGCAGGTTTGTTTTTTTTAGTTCTTTTTCATTTAGACTTATGTGCAATAAGGTTCTTTATCACTAGAGCATAAATGAACTTATTTTTTCTTAGATTTGACCGAGTATATACATTTTTTTCAGCTCCGCAGCGTTTGTCGGAAAAAACGGAAGGCGATGGTGCAACCTGCCCGACGACGAAAGCCCTACGACTATGGATTTCGATTCCAGCAACGTTGGTCCTGCACCACATTGCAGGAAAATGAAAACGCCGAGAGATGTGTTTCTGGCTTTCTTATCGCCGGAAATTATCGATGAGATTGTTGTCTGTACCAATTTGTACGGCACGGGAAGGTACGGCAAAGAATGGAAAGCCGTTACAACCAACGAGATATTGAGTTTCATCGCGATTCTCATTGCTGCGGGACGAAATCATCAGAACCATGTCAACGTGAATGACATGTGGACCTCCAACAAGAACTGGAGAATCAACTTCTACCACCACGCCCTCGCCAAGAACCGGTTCAAAGAGATTTTCATCTTCTTACGCACTGACGATGTGAAATTTTCGACGTCTTTGTTGCAAATTGCCAGAGAAACTACGTCCCGCCCAAGGTCTTGACGGTTGATGAGAGATTGTGCCTGTTCAGAGGTTTGTAAAAATCATTCCAAAGTTTGAAAAATGATTAGCTACGTCCTTCGTTACTTCTAAATTAATTCTACATGTATATCGTTTCTTATTTTTTCACATTTGTAACAAAAAAAACTTACTATTGCCCCATAGGTCGCGTGTCGTTTCGGGTTTACATAAAAAGCAAACCCGGAAAATACGGCATCAAAATCTGGGTCTGTGCCACCGAGAACGGGTATATCATTTTTTGCCAGGTGTACACCGGTAAAAGCAAAGATGGCCCTGAAAAAGGGCAAGGCATGCGGGTCGTAAAGGACTTGGTGGCACCCTACCTGAACACCGGACGAGAGGTCACCGCGGACAATTTGTTCAGCAGTGTAGAACTGGCCGAATACTTGTACAGGGAACAGACGGCGTACACGGGAACGATGCGGGCCAATAAGGCAGATATTCCTCCCGAGTTCACAGCGAAGCAGAATCGACAACCGGGCTCTTTCCTCCAGGGGTTCAATGGATCGAAATCTCTTACTTCGTTCTATGAACGCAAAGGAAAGAAGCCGGTTGTCTTGATCTCGACCAAACGCTTTGGGGAGCCTACTGCGGGCTGCAAGCCACCGGTGGTGCAATACTACAACCAAACGAAAGGATTTGTGGATGCAGGAGATCAGCAGACTAGGCACACGACAGTGTCGCGGAGGAGTCGCCAGTGGCCGAAGAAGCTGCTGTGTGAAATAATCGACATGTCAACCCTCAATGCGAACATCATTTTCCGGGAAGTAAATCCAGGCTTTGCTGGAGGAAGGAGCGAGTTTTTGCGAATCCTCTCCGAAGAGCTAGCGGTTGACCACATCCGAGATCGGCTACGTGCTGGACATCTCCCCGAAGAACTGAAAAACGAGATGCAATCTTTTGTGGCCGATTTTGACAGCAGGAAAATTTGTAGTGTTTGTGTGAAGATCGCCAAAGAAGTTTGCTCGGTGTGCAAAGCTCTGATGCGCGCTAAGCACTTCCAAGTGAAGAATTTTGTTCTCTGCAAAACATGTGCCGAGTTGGGAGCCGCACCACTTCAGACCTACGAGAAAACCAAGAGCTGCCGTTGTGCCAAGTGCTCAAAGCGAAAAGTGTCGCGCACCAATCAACGTTGTGACAAATGTGGCCTTCATGTTTGTCAGAACTGTTCCGTCGATCGAAGTTTCAAGTTCTGCGAGGAATGTGCGTCGAATATTCCCACGATTTAGATGATTCCGTACGGTCACTATCACATACCATCAGCAACAAATCAAATAAAATGAATGAATTGACTCTAAATAATGTGTTTATCTCTAAAAACAAAGATAAAAAATTTCTATAAAAAAAGCTATTGTGTTTCATATGTTTATAGTACCATATCAAAAAAAAAAAGTCTGGAATTCAATAATAAATATACCAAAATATCAACCACTAAAAAGTTGTAAAAAACATGTACCGTCATCTGGGGCGAATCGGGACACATGAGGCGAATTGGGACAGCAGTTTTAGCAATGTTGCAGCCTAATATTTTGATATTTTTGGCTGGTTTCGGTTAGACCAGATTCAGCGCAACAAAATGTGCACATTCATTTTCAAATTTGAAACTTTTAAGTGATTTAAAACGCGCTGTCCCTATTCAACTGTAGTCCCGATTCACCCCAGTTGACGGTATTTAAAAAGTTCATTTCACACATGAAAAAAAAAAAAACTTTGACAGCCGCCAATAAATAAATGTTTCATCTTCTTTTGGTGAATTGGCGTTTTTTTAGGTGAATTGGGAGCGATCTTTTTGAGAATCCTTAGAAACAATTCCCAGGTAACATTTTAGGCTTTATCAAAGCTGTCACAACCGCTATAAAACCTATCAGCCAAAACCAATATACTAATAACCACTTAGTCGTAATAAACTCCCCAAAACCTCGATAAACCCCACTTAAAACCCAAAAGGACCTCCGTAAAAGGTTGTTACAGTCTATTTATAAAACCGACACAGGAGTGGGGCCTCGTGGCGCGGTGGTTAGCGGCTTCGGCTGCTGATCCCTTAGTTGCTATGGGGCGCGGGTTCGATTCCCGCCATATCCTCCTGGCCTTCTATCGGATGGGGAAGTAAAACGTCGGTCCATTTGCGTAAAAGAGGTTTTGGGTGACTCACCACACATAACCTTCGGACCCCTAGAAATGAGCAGAAACTTGCAACAGAGACCACAAAAGACCCGGGGGTCGTTAAACACAGAAAAAAAAAGTTGAGTTTTGGAATGTTGAAAATTTGGTAGGTTGAAGATTATCTCTTTTTTTGAGTAATATTACATAAAAAATTTGTAAAAATGTGAACCTGATGAATATTCATCAAAAACTGATGAAAATTCATCATTTTCTGGGGTAAAATTAATCATTCATTTTTCCACAAAATCTGTCACCATTTCCTGATGAATATTACCATAATTTTTTTTTCTGTGAAGTGGATTGCTTTGCTAGGAGTTCAAAGCTTTACAACTGAATCCTAACAACCTCTTCAAAGCCTTAATAAAACCTTTCCTAAAACCTTGTTGGGAGTTAGAGAAAAATGACATTTCATACGTCTTCATGCGTCTTATACAGATTTTATTTTGGTAAAAAAATAAGTCTTCGTGATGATTTGATAGATATTGGAGGTAATCAAAATATTTTCAAAGCTTATTCCTCGCAATTGTTGGCTCAAATTCAGCTGCTGTTGAAATTTTATCGATAAATGTGGGAGAGATGGAGCCAAACAAATGAACTCGCTTCTTGGATAATATTTCTTTTGTAATCAGAGATGTTAATAAATTTTTTTATTCGCCTTTTTTGCAAAAAAAAATGAATAAATTATTTTTGACCTTCTATGGCTATGCTAACGATGTCAGAAATTCATCATAATTGTGTGTTTTCATAAAATTTTAATCAAATGTATGCTTATTTCTGTTTTTTTCTCCCAAGATGGCGGTTTATCATATTCAATAATACCACGCGTTAAGCGCCATATTTAAGCATTGCTATTTGACTGCGTTAAATGCTCTTTTAAGAACTTATGGTTTTAAGTGAGCTTTTTACATGCCTAATGGCACTTGACAGCTACCACACCCTTGGTTTAATAAAAAAGCATGCGATAAAACCGTTTGGCATGGCATTGCCATCAGGTTTTCAAGCGTCTATTAAAACTTTCATAAAACCTTATTGAAAGCCAGTCGGCCTTTATTTTCACCAGTTTTATGTCCTTTGCATAAAACCTTGTTAGAACCTATTAATTAGCTTACTTTTTTTCAATTGGATCGTATGTGTGTTATCAATTGCCAAAACTTCGCCACAATTCGATTTGTAAATAAAACCTCAAAAGCGCATTCACATTTTGCAACGTTTGACAAGCTTAAAATCTTCTGCTCAATATAAATATTTGAGTAATCGTTCGATGCATGAATTAATCCAGAATCACCATATACATCTGCCCCCGTTGGTTTCCCGTTCCCGGGGTCATGTTTGCTCTCTGAACTCCTCCTCCCTCCCTCTGGATATCACCCAACTCGGAGACTGTTTGAACAACAGAATTTATCGACTACCGACGACGACGTCGGTCCGGACTCCGGCCAGGTTCGTGGTGGGAATTCCGAAACGACAGATGTCTCATTTAAAATGGATTAGGCTGTGTCCTCAATTGAATTATTTGCATAACTGAGGCCTTCGTTTTAATGCTCGAGGACCTTTTGATCCCTGGGCCAACGTCCCCCTCTTCATTTCGGTCTGTGTGTGTGAAATATCGAACCGGAAACCCGAAACTGTGGCCGGTGGCCAGACAGTCACACGTCGCCCACTTCTCACACCAGCTCATGCAAAATTTAAAGCGCAATTAAAAATAAAGAACCATAAAACGAATTGTGATGCATAAAAACCATCTGATTAAAAAATTAATTTTTAAGCCATAAAAACAATTGCCGGTGCATATGAAAAACTGAGTGACCACCGAAATGGACAACTCGTCCCCACCCTCCGCTCCTCCCTCTTCTGAAATGGCCAACCGGAACCGGATTCAGTCGGACATCGTGCGAATTGGCGAGTGCGTTTTTCACCCTTTGTTGATTTTTTCTGCGAGCGTTTTTGTGCCAATTGGTTTCATAAAATAAATTAATGTGTTTTTCTTTTTGCCCAGTGGGATTTTTTGGGTAAAATCGATGCACTGTGCCGAATATGGGGCGATGTTGGAGTTTTTTTTTAATATTCTGTATGAATTATTGCCCAGGTTTTATATTTTATGCAGAAAAGGGTTATTGAGCCAGTAAGTGGTCCAGGAGTTCAAAAGTTGAATGGCATATAAATCTTACGTTTGATATTTGTACAAACTCGTGATTAACCGCTGCTTAATTCATATTTGTGAAAATTTAGTGAAAGCCACTTGCAACAAATGGATTTTTTTTCAATTGAAAGTGTCAAGTTATAAAAACACTCAACTCAACTCAACTCAACTCAACTCAACTCAGCTCAGCTCAACTCAACTCAACTCAACTCAACTCAACTCAACTCAACTCAACTCAACTCAACTCAACTCAACTCAACTCAACTCAACTCAACTCAACTCAACTCAACTCAACTCAACTCAACTCAACTCAACTCAACTCAACTCAACTCAACTCAACTCAACTCAACTCAACTCAACTCAACTCAACTCAACTCAACTCAACTCAGCTCAGCTCAACTCAACTCAACTCAACTCAACTCAACTCAACTCAACTCAACTCAACTCAACTCAACTCAACTCAACTCAACTCAACTCAACTCAACTCAACTCAACTCAACTCAACTCAACTCAACTCAACTCAACTCAACTCAACTCAACTCAACTCAACTCAACTCAACTCAACTCAACTCAACTCAACTCAACTCAACTCAACTCAACTCAACTCAACTCAACTCAACTCAACTCAACTCAACTCAACTCAACTCAACTCAACTCAACTCAACTCAACTCAACTCAACTCAACTCAACTCAACTCAACTCAACTCAACTCAACTCAACTCAACTCAACTCAACTCAACTCAACTCAACTCAACTCAACTCAACTCAACTCAACTCAACTCAACTCAACTCAACTCAGCTCAGCTCAGCTCAACTCAACTCAACTCAACTCAACTCAACTCAACTCGACTCAACTCAACTCAACGCAACTCAACTCAACTCAACTCAACTCAACTCAACTCAACTCAACTCAACTCAACTCAACTCAACTCAACTCAACTCAACTCAACTCAACTCAGCTCAGCTCAGCTCAACTCAACTCAACTCAACTCAACTCAACTCAACTCAACTCAACTCAACTCAACTCAACTCAACTCAACTCAACTCAACTCAACTCAACTCAACTCAACTCAACTCAACTCAACTCAACTCAACTCAACTCAACTCAACTCAACTCAACTCAACTCAACTCAACTCAACTCAACTCAACTCAACTCAACTCAACTCAGCTCAGCTCAACTCAACTCAACTCAACTCAACTCAACTCAACTCAACTCAACTCAACTCAACTCAACTCAACTCAACTCAACTCAACTCAACTCAACTCAACTCAACTCAACTCAACTCAACTCAACTCAACTCAACTCAACTCAACTCAACTCAACTCAACTCAACTCAACTCAACTCAACTCAACTCAACTCAACTCAACTCAACTCAACTCAACTCAACTCAACTCAACTCAACTCAACTCAACTCAACTCAACTCAACTCAACTCAACTCAACTCAACTCAACTCAACTCAACTCAACTCAACTCAACTCAACTCAACTCAACTCAACTCAACTCAACTCAACTCAACTCAACTCAACTCAACTCAACTCAACTCAACTCAACTCAACTCAACTCAACTCAACTCAGCTCAACTCAACTCAACTCAACTCGACTCAACTCAACTCAACGCAACTCAACTCAACTCAACTCAACTCAACTCAACTCTACGATTCATCACACGTTTAAATGGACTGTGCACAATTACGTTATTTCTGAAACATCAAATTAACCTCTGGTTAGTTTTCAAGCTCCTTTTTCCGTTATGTTTTTTTTTTCTGATTGAGAAACGTTTAAAACTTTTCCCCTCAATTTTTAATTCGCCCTGTTTCTGCTTGCTGAGGTCATAAATCTCCGGGAATTTGCATACTCCAAGCTCTCTTCACATGAGTAGTTTCTAATCTACTTAGTAGCTTGTACTTGGCATGTCGAGGACGTTGTTGCTGCTGCATGCAAAAGTTTCTCGCTCGCTGCAGCTTTGACCAGGGCCGGACATTGGGTGTGAAAACGATTCCACTTCCTGTTTGTGTGCGTGTTTTGTGTGTGTGTGTCAAGTGGTATTGAAATCGCAAGCGGAACTTTTTCCACTATTGGGAAAAAAAAGTTTTATTTCCGGTATCGAGCGCACATCCCATTTGAAGAGCTAGTTGGCCGCCTCCCCCTTTTGAACTGGGATCTCGTGACTCTGTGGTTATCGGCAGATACTTTTCCGCAGGCCCTGTGGAATCGATTCGATGAAGATGTGTTGCTCTATTCAGAGCAAGGGATTTAGTTTGTGTGCGTTTTTTTTTTTTTGCATAATGTTGTACGTTTCTGTAAGAGGAAAAGTAGTTCTTCAAAGATTTGTATGTAAATCTAATAGAAAACTTATCCAACCTTCCTAACTCTATTCTATTCTAATCCATACTCAATAAGTCCGATGCAAATATTTTTTAAATAACTTTTAATAAAATTTGTACCAGCCTAAAACAAAAAATTAAATTGATTTCGCCCCACCCTTTTTAAAATTGTCCCAAAAAATCAGAGGGCAAATTGAGATACTGATACAAGGCTGAGCTGTAGGTTAGTCGAGGTTAGTCGTCGACTAACAAGTTCTTTAACAAAAATGTCGCCCTCCTTAAACCATTTGGCACCATTTGGCAGGGCCCAAGAGAAACTTTGCATTTTGCAAATTTTCCAAATTGCCGATTTTTGCTGCGCCTTCATGAAAAAAATAAAACGACCCCTCAGGAAGCCCCAGGGCGCCCAAAATGCCATTTTTGCTAACAAAAAAAGAGTCTACTGATATAAAAAAAATCTTTAAATTTATTCAAACTATTTATCGTTAAAATGTAAGAGGGCATCTGAAAACCAAGAAAATATGTTTAAAGAAATTTAAAGATATCATTTTAAACAAAAAGAATCCGTAATAACAATCACTTTTAATTACACTGAAGGCCAGAGACAAATTATTTGCCAGTATTGTGCCTTTAATTTTAGATTGATTAACAGCTGAAAAACAAAATAGTTTAAAATAAACTATGTCTTAAATTAAAAAAAAAAAACGAATGAATGGACAACTTATAACTTTTAACAAACAAAAACCCGTTAAAACCTGGCTGCTGAATGAGTAACGTTATTTCCGATTTTTTAACCGTGTACCAAAAGTTGGATGGTCAAAAACTTTTTACAAAAATATCTTCTCAAAATTTGGAAACCTATAAATATTCACATAGTATCATAATCAGAGTAGATCTCTTGAATTTCGCAAGTAATTTTGTTAGCATTCAAGTTCATAGGAATGCGCTACGCAATCTTTATCTTGAGAAGGGATTTTCTGATTGATTCGGTTTCTACACAAAGTTGAAGATTTTGATTAGGGCTATTCGAAAAAATAGGTACACGGAAATACCAATTCATTTAATTAAATACACAACTAGAGGGTGACGATTCTCGCGATTTTGAATTTCCCGAGAGTCGAGAGATGTTTTTTTTGCAATTTCCCGGGAATTCCCGGGACTCGGGAGTTAATTTTGTTTGGCAAAATAATTGATTTTCTGTCAGAAATTCAAAAGAACGAAAACAAATAAATAACACTTGTATAAAATTAATGTCATTAAGTAATAGTTAGGCCGATGCAAATATTGTTTGAAGTTTATGTCCCTCGGCTCTAACCAAAGTCAAGGGAGGCCAAAAAAAAAAAAAAATAACAAGCCTAGAATGCCTAGATTTGGATGAAAAAAAGTGTTTTAAAATGCATTTTACACGCGTCCAGTTGCTTTCCAATCATTAGTTTTCTAAATATCGATGTATTGACGGAATTTTTTTTTCGCGAAAAAAAACTTTTCGGTTGACATAAACTTTGAAAATATTTGCAACGGCCTTATTCAACACAATGAAAGTTTAATATCGACATTTGAATTACTTTGTGGAAAACTATCTAAGGGTCATTCTCTACCACACGGCGTGTTTTCTGGGCAACCTTAAGAAGAAAAAATAGTCATCGCTACTTTCAAATGTGTCTTATAGGAAATTTTCTCAGCTTTCCAATGCTTCTAAGAGCGAAACCCGAGCAGGGGTAAATAACACGGGAATACCAAATTTTGGTATTACTTGGGCAAATAACAGCGACCAAAATGTGCCCTTGGTTGCCCAGTAATAGATGGTAAAATACCATGAAATCATACCAAAGTCTTGTATGTGGAAGGGCACAACAATACCAAACCGTGTTATTCCAAGGGTAAAATAATACCTTAACATAAAACCATTTCAATACCAAGTTGAGGTCTTCTGGATTTTTGAACATTGCTTGAATACCAAAACTTGGTATTGCCATGGTTTAATTTTAGGTATTCCCGCGCCCTTGGAAAATCATATTTTGGTATTCCTGTGGTCTTCCACATACATGATGTTGGTATGATTTCATGGTATTTTACCATCTATTACTGGGCAACCAAGAGCACATTTTGGTCGTTGATATTTGCACAAGTAATACCAAAATTTGGTATTTTCATACCATTTTTAGTGCAGCAGTTGCAGTTAGTGAAAAAACGGAAATGATCCATATGCAATCACCAAATCTACTCACCTGATGATTCCATGTTGTTCTTAGTGATATTCTTCACCACATTGAATGCATTTGTCATTGACGGCCTGTGCTTGAAGTTCTTGAAGATTCTGAAAAATAACAAGATTGAAAAATAAGTGTTATTAAAATGAAACTGGATTGAAATTCACCAAATTTCAATATTTTTTGTTTTTCAAAGTATTTGGTTATCCCGACTTAGAGAAATTTCAACGTTTTAAAAAAAATAAAAACAGCTTTAACATTTTTGGGTTTCAAGTCATTTTAGCGCAAAATTAATTATCTCGTCAAAATTTATAAAAAAATTCCCATAGTTTCAGAGGAATTTGTTGAAACCTTTCAATACCAAAATAATACCAAAATGTGCCATCCTGACATAGAAAATTTTCCACAATTTCAAGTCATTTCTGTAGGGGGTATATCAAAAATGTTTAAAATCAAGTTTGAAATTTCCGGTTTTCAATGAAAGCATTCGCTTTGAGACAACATTTTAGCGCAAAATTAATTATTTTGTCAAAATTGGTCAAAATTTTCCCATAGTTTCAGAGGAATTTGATAAAACACTTTAATACCAAAATAATACCAAAATGTGCCATCCTGACATAGAAAATTTTCCACAATTTCAAGTCATTTCTGTAGGGGGTATATCAAAAATGTTTAAAATCAAGTTTGAAATTTCCGGTTTTCAATGAAAGCATTCGCTTTGAGACAACATTTTAGCGCAAAATTAATTATTTTGTCAAAATTGGTCAAAATTTTCCCATAGTTTCAGAGGAATTTGATAAAACACTTTAATACCAAAATAATACCAAAATGTGCCATCCTGACATAGAAAATTTTCCACAATTTCAAGTCATTTCTGTAGGGGGTATATCAAAAATGTTTAAAATCAAGTTTGAAATTTCCGGTTTTTAATGAAAGCATTCGCTTTGAGACATCATTTTAGCGCAAAATTAATTATTCTGTCAAAATTGGTCAAAATTTTCCCATAGTTTCAGAGGAATTTGATAAAATACTGTAATACCGTCATCAGGGGTGACATTGGGTCTGGGGGGTGAGATTGGGTCATACAAAAATGCTTAAATTTGTATGACCCAATCTCACCCCCCAGACCCAATGTCACCCCTGATGACGGTACCAAAAGAATACCAAAATGTGGTGTTCGACCATTGACAAATTCTGCAATTTTGCAATATCAAAACAATACCTTAAATTGGTATGATACCACATTTTGCTCTTGCATAATCCTTAAGACAAATTTTAAAGGGTCCAGGAATACCAAAATTTGGTATTGATACCAGAGAAAGGTATTATTACGCATTTCCCTTGTTATTTACCCATGCTCGGGAATGTTTCATCGGGAAATTTCTGAGATATCTCTATTTTAAGTTATTTGTTTTAAAATCCTTGATCATTTACTGGAAACTTTTAAATAACAGTCGAGGAAACTTGTCAAATGATGTGTTTCATGTGTCATTTACTCATCAAAATGTGCAAAATAAGACAAGAAATAATTATGTAGAAGGTTGCAAACCCCTAAACATTTTGAAAATGAAGTTTTAACCGAATTTTTGAATATGTGGGATTTATTCAGAAATTCAAATCATAAAACCGCATTAAAATATTATTTTCACAAGACCAAATAGATTATAACATAATTGTTGTGTACAAATAACACCGGTCTGCTCTGATTCAGCTTGGAATAAGCTGCTACAACCGAAATTTTTACAGGTTTGAGATTGATAGGGTATTACAAGATTTTTAAGAATAAATATCATATTTCCTTAATCAAACATTCACCAGTTGCATAGATACAAAACATTTTTAATACTCGAAATTAAACTGCAAACTACCGTTGCAAGCTTTCCGAGAAATACTTTTCATTATTATGAAATTATTGTTTTAGTTTCTTTTTGTATTAAATGATCAAGGATTTACTAATATTTTAGAAGTTTATAAAACTCTCATCTTTAAAAAAAATATTTTTTGATTTTTGTTCACATAGTTTCGAAAGAAAGTTTCTCTTTTTTTCTTGTTAAAATAATATTTAAAAAAAAGTTTGTTTCAGTGTTTTCAGCATTCTGAATTGGAAGACTCGGGTTTTATTGCTACTTTTAAGTACATTTTTAACAGAAAACATTCTATAAAATTTTATCTTAATTTTATTCTCATGAAAATATGAATTTTGAAGCTTGCCACAGTAATTTTCGATTTTAAATCATATTTGTATTTATGTTCCTGGTTAATGTTTGCTTAAGAAAATATCAAATTTATTCATTAAAATTCAATAATACTATTAACAATCACAAACCTGCCAAAGTTTTGGTTGAACAAGCTAAATCAGAGCAGACAAGTGATATTTGTACACAAAAATATGTAATAATCTAACAATTCTAGTAAAAAATTTGTTTTACATTGTTTTATAATTATAATTTCTGAATAAATCCCACATATTCAAAAATTCGGTAAAAACATAAATTTCAAAATGTTTAGGGGTTTGCAACCTTCTACAAAGTAGTTTCTTGTCTTATTTTGCACATTTTGATGAGTAAATGACACATGAAACACATCATTTGATAAGTTTTCTGAACTGGTAGTATAAAATTTCCAATAAATAATAAAGGAATTTAAAGCCAAACAACTTAAAATAGAGATATCTCAGAAATTTCCCGATGAAACATTTCGCTCTTAGAAGCATTGGAAAACTGAGAAAATTTCCCAGAAGTCACATTTGAAAGTAGCGATGACTATTTTTTCCTGAAAAGTTTGTTCTAGAAAACACGCCGTGACCAACTCACACGAAATCGGGAAAAGTTGCCCCGACCCCTCTTCAATTTGCGTGAAACTTTGTCCTAAGGGGTAACTTTTGTCCCTGATCACGAATCCGAGGTCCGTTTTTTGATATCTCGTGACGGAAGGGCGGTACGACCCCTTTCATCTTTGAACATGCGAAAAAAGAGGTGTTTTTCAATAATTTGCAGCCTGAAAAGGTGATGAGATAGAAATTTGGTGTTAAAGGGACTTCTATGTAAAATTAAACGCCCAATTTGATGGCGTACTCAGAAATCCGAAAAAAACGTATTTTTCATCGGAAAAAACACTAAAAAAGTTTTAAAAACTTTCAAAACTTTAGTTTCGTAAAATCGTGATAACTCGTGATGTTTATGTGTTTATGAGCAAACCCATTATGTTTACATATCAAAATTTTTGTAATTGTCTGTTTTACAACTTTGTAGAACATTAGTACACTCTGAAAAATAACCCTGCAAAGTTAGAAAAAATACGAAATTTTAAAATGAAATTTTTTGTTCTAGATGAAAAAATGACCCTTCTGGGTCAATGTAGATTCGAAAAGTACATTAAATTTCCCTAAAAATGACATGTTCCAAAAAATTGTACAGTCGAGTAACGGAAAATGGCAGAGTTTATACATCAATTTACAAGATCAGGATTATTGTTATAAGACAATAAGAATTTTAAGCAACATTTCAAAGTAGTGTATTCGTTTCAATTGTTATTGAGCAGTAAAGGAATATTTACAGTTAATGGAAAACTGAACTGAGTATGAACTGTAAGCTTTTCTAAACATTGATAAAAATGCCAGAGTTTTACTTAAAAAATTATTGATTTTGGTACCTTTTCGAAACATGCCTCCAAATTTTAAAATAACCTATACAAAAAGAAGTCTACTTATTTTGAATACCGTAAACTGGGATGACTTTGATAGCCCGGGTGACATTGGTAGAAATTTGATTTGGCCACTAATTTTGATACATCCAATGTAACATTCTCATTTTTGCATATATGTTCGATAATAAGCTATCCCATAATGCATACATACTCAAAATTCTCAAATATGTTAAGATATTAATTTGACGGGCATTTGAAAAACCTATCAAAGTCACCCCAGTTTACCCTTGAATTCAAATTTCTGAGCTGTGCACGGAGAAAAAAGAGTTCCCAAAATCGTGAACAAGCGTTCATGAAAATGGGAACCTCGAACAAAGTGTTCAAATCCCATGGTACGATTTTGGAAAACGTACCATGAAATTTGAACACTTTGTTCGTGGTTCCCATTTTCATGAACGCTTGTTCACGATTTTGGGAACTCTTTTTTCTCCGTGTGACTGTTAGTTTTTTTAAAGGTAAAATTGAGCTCCCCAACTTAGTGGTCGCGTCATCAATTTCAAATGTTGGAATTTTTTTTAATTTTGATTTTCACTTTCTGAATTTGCAAATCAAAATAGCATTGATAGAATTGAACTTAAAAATGGCTTTATGTTTGTCTTTTATGTATGGAATTTAACTCTTCGTTTGTCGCTGATTAGACTTTTAATATTTTGCCTAAATATTTATAAGTATCAAAATTTCCGGGAGTCAAACACGGCAAAACACGCCCCAATCTCCATAATTGAAAATTAGTGAATTTCCTTCAAAAGAATAAAGTTGTAAATTTTTGATACAAATGAGCAATTCTCTAAAAAATATTTTTTTTTATTTTTATGTTTGTATAATTTTAATCTGGCTAAAACTATTTTGATGCCTTCGGTATGCCCAAAGAAACCATTTTGCACCATTAGTTTGTCCATATAATTTTCCATACAAATTTGGCAGCAGTCCATACAAAAATGATTTATGAAAATTCATAAACCTGTATTTTTGAAGGAATGTTTTGATCGGTTTGGTGTCTGGCAAAGTTGTTGGTATGGATAAGGACTGCACTGAAAAAGATATACACGGTAAAAATATGGTGATTTTTAATTTCACTCTTTGTCACTTAAACTTGATTTGCAAAAAAAAACACATTTTTTTTTTATTTTCTGATATGTTTTAGAGGACATCAAAATCCAACTTACAGAAATTTTGAAAATCGAAAACATTCAATATTACGCCCTTTTGAAATGTTAGTCTTGGTTAAAAAAATTTGAAAATATTGTTTTCAAAAAGATCGGAAAATTTCACGAATGTTTCAAATTTTAACATTGAAAATCGGACCATTAGTTGCTGAGATATCGACATTAGAAAATGTTGGGTTGTTTGGGTGAGACTGAGAAAACATCAATTTTCCTGTTTTTAAATCTCTGCATGGCAATATCTCAGCAACTAAGGGTTGTATCAACACAGTTCAAAAAAGTAAAATAAAGAGAATTCAGATTTAGACCTTGGTTTTAAAAATGCTAAATCACTTTAGAATAGTTTAGGGGTCAAACTTACGCGCGACAGTAAGAAAAAATCGTGATTCGATTATCCGTAGTGCAATTTTTCCAAGGCCATCGGATAATCGAGTCTGGACTGTTTATATTAAAAAACCATATAAGAATTTTATTCACGAAAAAAAATCATATTGCATTTGTTCTTAGTAAAATAAATCCATTAAAGAATACGAAAATTTGGTTTTCATAGAATTGGGAGTTTTTTTTAATTATTTCCATTTGTGAGACCAAACCACTCGCCCTTCCAGTGAATTACTCTCAGTGTTATTTTTCCAACCAAACAACCTAACATGCTCTTCTCTGCATTCACTCTCCGTTTTTTTCCCCCAGATCGAACCAATTAAAAGTTGTTCGTGGCGTGACCTGCGATGATCGAACTCTGCAGAGGCACATTCGATAGCGCCTTGTTCGAGGCCCCGTCCGTTCGAGGTTCGCTCGAACCATCAACACCTGCCCGCTTGGCCCGGACTTGGCCCTCGGGAGCGGGAAAACTCTTGTTTTTCCACGCTTCAAAGCTGCAAAACTCGGGGGTCGGCAGCATCCACGGGGCAACATCATCATCCTCGCTGCAAGTCTGTGCCCAGATAAAAGAAGCATAAATCAGTGCAATCAAAGTTGAGTCGTTCCTGGACCGGACTCGTGGCCAATGTGGAGATGACGAGACTCTGGGGTGGAGATAATTACCTTTACAAAGTTCAATCAGCGCGGACTTGATGCCGAAGGTTCAGGCCAAAGTTTTATCACAATGTCAGCGTTTAGTGGCGTTTTTCCCTTGATGAGCTGAAAGGATTAGGAAAAGCCGTACCCACTGCTGGGTACATATTTGGGAGCTGATGCTGCATCAGATCTGGTGCAAAGTTGGCCGGAACGGGATGGAGTTTCGAACGAGGTGAGTTTGCGATGATTGATTGTTCTAAGTTTATGAAATAGATATTTGTTTGAAAAGCGGCAATGAACAAATTGACCCAATGAATCGTAGTTGATATTTT
>NC_068939.1:116802052-116932052 GCF_016801865.2 Culex pipiens pallens
AGCCCGATTTGAGAACTTCTTTCAAATGGAATTGCTGTATAGGGACCATCCATAAACCACGTGGACACTTTAGGGGGGGGGGGGGGGGTGATTGTCCACGCTCCATACAAAAAAGACAATTGTCCACTAGGGGGGAGGGGGGTTGAGATTTCCAAAAAAAGTGTCCACGTGGTTTGTGGATGGTCCCATAGGGATCTTCCATAAACCACGTTTACACTTTTTTGAAATCTCAGACCCCCCCTTCTCCCCTCGTAGACAATTTTCATACAAAACAATTTTTTTTGGTGGATCTTAGCAACAAAAATCGAGTGACATGCCATTTAATGAGGTATTTTTTTATTTAGATTAAAAAATTTAATTCAAAAATATGATGGTTTTTGTAGCTTTGCAGGGTCATTAACATAGAGGGTTTGCATGTATTCTTCACGAGTAATCTGGATTATAAAAATGTTTCTTGAAAAAGTTCAGCAAATTCAGCATTAAAATTACCCTTTAGGACGTTTGTTGTGGCTCGTCCATTGCTAGAATGATGGGATTTTTTTTCTTAAAAAAAAACATTTGTATTTGGATTTGTAGTGCACAAGCCAAAACAAACGTCCAAAGGGTCATTCAAATGCAAAATTTGCGTAATTTTTCAATAAAATAGGAGCACACGATTTCAAAATGATTATATTGTTCTAAAAGTAAAATTACTTCTCTAAGTTATTGCAGATTAAAAGTCATAAAATGACATGTCTCTCGATTGAGTAACAAGAAATGACAGCGGTTTTTAAACTATTTATTTACTTTTTTTTAATGAAAAATAGGTTTTTTTTCGAAATTATGAGTACGCCATCAAATCGGACGTCCAGTTTTACACAAAAGTTCCTTTGAAACCAAATTTCTATCTTTTCAAGGTTTTGACCTACCCGGGCAGACGGTAATAACAAAATTAATAATATTTCAATAACAAATCCTGTTAAAATAACAAAAAGTGTTATTATTTTATCCTGAAGTTCAACTTCAAGAAGAAAAAATAATAACAGTTTCTGATAAAATAACAAAATTTGGTATTGAAGTGATATTATATTGAAAATGTTTAATAACACGCTAATAAGAGGAAATGTTATACATTTCAAAAATCCTCCTAATAAGACCGGCCTGTGGCTTAATGGCAATGGCTCCCGCCTCATAAGCGGAAGGTTCCGGGTTCGATTACCGACCGGTCTCCTTGAAATTATTCGACTATAATTGAACTTTGAATATGAACAAAAAACGCATGGAATCAGGTGGGATTCGAACTCACACCTTTGGATTGGTAATCAGATGCTCTAGCCACTCGGCCACCGAGGGGTTGACACCTCTTGAGTGAATTAATCCGTAGTGGTGAAATAATGTCACAAGGTCATTTACTAAATAATAAAACAATCCCTCTCCCAACAATTCCCCTACACACACCACACACCATATTCTATAAATAACTCGAAGTGGTTGGTACGGTATGCCCCCACCTCTTCTTCTTCCCCTGATGATTCCATGAAATGTGGGTTCCGTTCATAGAATCTGTCTCTTGCGGTTAATGCAACGCGGTAGGCCGGGCCGCTTTAGTGAGTGTAATACATTTCGGGGGTTCTCGAAAGTACTGCAATCATTAATAATGACAAGAAAGAACTTGAGGCGTAATCTAACCATAAGTTCTTCCCGGATGCTTTCTTCGGACTGGCTGCGCTTGTGTTCGATTAGATTAGATTAGATTACATTAGACATTTAAAAAATCCGCCTTATCACAAAATTTGTTATTCGTTCGGTATACTGACTTAGAAATAAAATTACCATAAATCGCACAAATGGAATAGTTTCTAAGTGTCCATAACACAATCTGTTATTATTTTTTCTTTTGTTAAATATGTTTAGATCTTTAGGATAATTTTGTCTAATTTCGTCGAGGTCATTATTTTGGCCATGAAATGGGGTCCTTAAGCTAAAATTATTCTAAAAAGTTGAAATTTTGAAAGTTAATTTTTTTAATTATTTGATATAACCCCTAAAGGACTTTGTTTAAAATGGTTAGAACTACACCCAAAATTCCGAGTCGAGAGAATCGTTCCCTCAAAATTTATTGAGGGCTCAGAGCCAAAATCGAGAGAATAATTCTATCAACTCACACCACCATAACAAATGAGTTCATTCGTTAATTGATACAATAAATCTCCAACAAGTGTCATACATCGACATCTAACCACTCCTTAGCCACCAAGCTGTGGTAGCCGAGGCAGTAAAGTCCTTGGGTTAGTATGTCAAAGGTCTACGGTTCGACTCCCGTAGTCGACACTTTTGGTTTTTTTTTACGGATGAACTTTTTTTTGAAAATGAACCTCGAGAGGATAATTCTTTTGCCCATCTCGAGCTGTGTTCTCTGTGTCCGTAAATGGTACCACTATTCTTTCGTCTCGAGGCCATTATTCTCTCGGACAACCGCTGCCCAGTTTTGGGTGTATGGGATAATTTTGACCAATTTCGTCAGGGTCATTATTTTGGCCATGAAATGGGGTCCTTAAGCTAAAATTGTGTGTGTGTGTGTGTGTGTGTGTGCAACCAACCAAACGGGACCACGCGGTCGCTTCTAACAAATTGAGTTGTTTCCATGTATTTTTAGATCTACATTCTATACATGCAAATAACTCGCATAGGCATTTGGATGGTGTTAGCTCTGCCGAGCTTCGGTGACCCATTTCTACGCAGGCTAGCCGTGCGCGAGGTACCTCAGCTTGAATCGACAAGCCCCGCCCTAAAGAACGTTTGCATCAATCGGATTCAAACGTTATTTAGAACTTCCGAGACCTTGTCAATTGGACAAAGACCCAGCGCGTATATAGTTTGTAGTAATAGTATTCCTAATTCACCAATCCAAAGGACGGGGGATCGAACCCCGGTTCGAGTGACTTTGATTTTTTGTTCATATTTAGAGTTTCAAAAATTCATATTTCCTTAACATCATCGTTTGGAGCAGATGGGAATCGAACCCAGCATCATTCGCTTACAAAGCGAACAGCGTAGCCAGTCAGCCACGGCTGCTCCATATTTCCAATTGGAAGTTTCTCACCCGAAAAGCAGCATCATCCGTCAAACCGGCAGCGATTACACTCGCATTGGACTTGACCAAATCGATCATGGCGTTGAAGCTTGAAGATATCAACCGGAATTGATGACTCCCGTCGGATTTTACAGGTCATCATAAAATCTGCAGGAACATCGCAGGAACCCACCACCACCGCACGAACATTTTTCCCAATTTTTCGAACCGGAGGATAATATTTCCGTGTATTCTCGGACACCGGGATTGACACCCATGCTTTAGATTTTGCCATTTGCTTTCAATTTTTTTTAAACCAATCAAAACAAAAAGAAAAACTTTTTCTTCCCCACATCAGTCATTTTCGCATCAGAGCAAACCCTAAAACTCATCACAAGACTCTCTTTCATTTATTCTAAATCACTAAAACTTTTTTTTTTTTTTCATAAAATTATTTTTATTAGGTCCTTTTCGGTACTGGGACCTGGTTAGGACCGAGTCGGCTTTTGTAATTACATTTGACTTAATAATTACAGAGGATCTTGTGTGTAAATGTTAGTGGGAGGGGAGCCGATTACCCGCGGCCTACTCGGGGTTAGTAGGGAAGGGATTGATGTTAAAGGCAAGGCGTGGGAAGGGAAGGGGGATTGTGTAGGGGTCTTGGTTGGCTCTGCTGGCCTTTGCGTTTTGTCCTCAGCCGCAACTCGGTGTCCAGCTGCTGGGGCGATCTTGCTTTGCATCCGGTGCAAACCAGAAACGACGGCTTTGTGTGAAGGCGAGTTATTCTAACTGAAGGAAAACTAACTGGAAGAAAACTAAATAGATATTTTGGAATCTGAGAGGAACTGATAGATAGGATAGAGAACATCAAGGTCTAGTTGAGATAGCGCGTCTCGCATCGGGATTTCTGGTGGTCTTCCTCGGGCCCTGAGGGTATCTTTCAAGTTAATTCTGTGAGCCTGGTGATCTGGACACGCCCATACGATCACTAAAACTTTGCCAGCAGTAATTTCACCACACCCCGACACCCCACCCCCCCTGCCCCCTTCCCCCTCACTTTTCATCTAACGTTAAGCTGTTGTCACCAAAACATCAAAGCAGGCTCACTATCACCCGTACCAGTTTCTATGGTTACGCGATAAACAAAATTATGCGAAGCAAAAAAGTGAAAAACGTCGAATTGTAATTTCAGTTCATTTGATTTAAACCACCATTTTCTTTTCCAAGATTCTTCGCAGCTCAGATACGGCAGAATAATCCTAGCCCAATGGACAACACACATAAGATCTTCGTGGCGCTTTGCTCAACAATCCGCATTTGCACACGAATTTCGTTCAAACTCGATAAAAATTATCTGAAAGTTTGTACATCTTATCAGGCCAGATATGGCAAAAAATCCACAACCCGGTGGACAAAATTGAGCGAAATCTTCATCATCAGCACCACACAATTTTCTTCCTAACTCAACGAAATTTCCTTCAGCACAACCACACAATTCCTCAAACTTGAAGTTGAAAGTTGATATTTTTAATTATTTGATATACCCCCTAAAGGACTTTGTTTAAAATGGTTAGAACTATGGGATAATTTTGACCAATTTCGTCAGGGTCATTATTTTGGCCATGAAATGGGGTCCTTAAGAATTATTCTAAAAAGTTGAAAATTTGAAAGTTAATTTTTTTAATTATTTGATACCCGACTCTGCAGCCCTGACTTGTACAGAGGAGTTATGGCAACTGCAGGTTTATTTGCAAATTACAAATAAACCAAAACAATAACTTTTTTTGTTATGGAGACATATCAGTTCAATAACATTTTTTGTTATTATGCTGCTCCACCTCTCCGCACAAAATAACAAATCTTGTTATTCCTTCATGATTAATTCTGTGTTATTGGTTTGTTATTGCAATAACTACATAATAACAGTTTAAGTTATTCTTTGAACAAATCTTTGTTATTTTAATTTTAATCCGATCATCCCAATAACATATTTCGATCTTCTCACAATATCAAAAAACTTACCTTCCCAAGTTATTTCCGTCTGCTCGGGAACAAATCACTGAAAAACAAATCGTATCGTAAAATAATGATTTAAATATTGTTTTCTTATTATTAGCTTAGAAACACTGTTAATATTACTGTTTGCTACTAAATATAACATACTAACAGATGTGGAGCAAAATTTTCACTTATATATTGAAATAACTGTGTGTGAGTTCCCTTAGCATCATTGCTCGGAAGGCAACAAAAAGCCAATACCTAATCTTACTACCCCAACAAAAATATTGATTCCGCGATGCTTGTTCAATAAATATAAATAAAAATTCATATTTTATCATATATTTTCATTCATTCTAAAAAAGTCAGGCCTGACTGGATCAATGGAAAAAAAACCTCATCGTTCTTACCGAGTTCAAGCAATAACATTGATGTAACAGAAATGACACAGTCAACCGTAATAAGTATATGGTCTAGTAAGAACAAAAGCAAAAATCGTCTTCAGAATTCGAATTGGAAAATGCATTTAAAAAATATGATCTACGTTGTTGGTAATCCAATAAGCTTTTCCTTGACGCATGGGGAATTGTCTATGAAGCAGAATAATTCCAGAAAGTGAAATTCAAACCGGAATCTTTCTAAGTTTACTTTGCTAATTGGAACATGCATCGGACAGACATGAGTACAATCCGGTTGCCCTGATGTGTGAAAACAGTGATGAAGAATCAATACAGCTTGATTAACCTGGGCGAAGATTGCTTCCACTGCAAAACACACATTTCTTAGCACGCCGTATACATTGCCTTAGGTAAGTGCATTTCAGCAGTATCAATTGAATTCCCAAGAAAGCGGAGATCATAAACAGGTTACGAAACTCCATTGTTGATCCCAACAACATCCTCCCATCCCAGCCGGTTGGTGCATTTCATTAAATACAAAACTCCATGAACCGTTCCACCGGAAATGGGGTGTAAGAAATTGCATCTCTAATGGCGCACTTGGCCGGTATTCCTGGAACTGGAGCAAAATACCCAAGAAGAAGAAGTTCAGAAGCCATTCCGGAGCCCTCCCCGGAGCAGGATGCCAACATTCCTTTCGATGGCAATTGTATTATACCAACAACCTCGCCGTCGTGTAAAAGAGGGGGGGAAAGGGATCTAGAATCTGCTGGTTATTATATTGTCCGTGTCGTTGAGATGTTATAAACATTATGCACACTTCGTTGATCCGGTACTGCACAAGGTCCTCGCTTTTGCGCGCGCGATGTGAGCTTAGCGCGGAAATGAGGCTGTGCGGTGGGTTGTTTATCCTGGCACGTAAATCTGGGAGTAAGAGAGTTCAGGCAAATGCAGATAGGAAAGGATAATTCCGTTTGACGCTTCCGGGTGGAATATTATCTCATCCGTTTTGGATGGCGAACAAAAACAGAAGGAAGCACATACCTTGGAAATTGCAGTGTCATGAGATTGAAATAGCTGTTTGCAACGAGGAACGTGACTTATTCATTAAGCTTCCTTCCTTTTTTAAGCTCCGATTCTGATTCCGACAACTCAAAAATTTGGCCACTTCGACTCCATTTTTTTCTTCAAGCTCAGGAATAGGAATTTCTTTTGATCTACAAACGCTTCAATACATTGTAATGTACTGACGATGCACTTGGATCTGTACTGGATGACTTTCTAGAAGTTTCGATAATCCTCAGTACACAGGTGAAATGTGGAAACATTTCATCAACACATCACAAAGGCACTTTTGCACGCAGATGTGAGCACACACGTGGCTCCAACTGCTGGTCCAGCATTCCTGCTGCCCGCTTTCAGAAGTTCCGAGAACCACCTTCATGATGTTGCTCGATGCTGTTGTGACCCAGTGAGTCGTGACGAAATTCCATTAATTCACACATTTGGGCTCCGGTTGTAAGCTTCCACATCGACACGTTTTCGTTCGTTACGGGCGCAGGCCTGTTCCGATTGGGGGACACACATTTTCCCAGGGCCATTCCGGAGTTTGTGTCGACACGGCACCCAGTCAGTTGTTGTTGGTTTGACTCTGCAGACCCATCAACATTGTACCAGCAGCAGCAGTCATCAGCATAAACATGAGTCGATATGGCCCATTAGGCACCATTTCGCTTTTCAGTCTGCATTTTCCCCAAGTCCGGGGGGCTCTTGCCGGCCAGAGTTGATGCCGTGGGAGTCCGCCCAAGAGGGAGTTATAACTCGATTTACGCACTTTGGCCGTTTCGACGCCCGAGCCCTGTAGAAAGGAGGATTCCGGCCAAACGTCACCACAAAATGCGACTCGTCGGCAAATGACTAATTCGCCATAATTTACACTAGATTTAATTTAGCTGATTTCGACAGTTTCTTCCCTGTCCGGTCGGTTTTATGCTGATTTGTCAGCTTGGCAGTGTTGCTGAAGCTCTCGTACATGGCTTTGGCATGCCGTCACCCGTTGTGTATGTACTCAGTAGTTTGTGGAGAGAGAGAGGGAGAGAGAGAGAGAGAGAGTTAGAGGTAGAGAAAGAGTTGGTCAGAATGGCTTTATCGTTCGTATGAAGCCTGCTGACGGACTAATGGCTCTACACGGAAATTGCTGACTTAACTGGACAGGGGAAAGTGACTGCAAGTTTGTCAAACAAATGGGACGTTTGTTGTTATTGCTGTCGCAATGTGATCACCGATAGCGTTTGAGACAGTTATTTGCTTGCGAATTTTGTTGCATGCCTGTAAACCTGCTTATTATTGTTAGAAAAATAAGGGTTTTAAAACAATAAGTAGATTCCTTAGCAGAGGTCACAAATATTTGTTTTAAGTTAATGTTTAATTTGTTCGAATGTTGTTCTATTCATACGAATTATCAGGGACCACGAAACCCAGAGCTTTTTTATATCTGTCGATAAAGGCTCCTCGTATTTTTACGTTTGAGAAAAAAAACATGCTTTACAACAACTTGCAACTCGAAACCTGCCTAATTTGATAGTGCACTAAAATTTCCTATAAAAATGTTTTTAAACCTAGTTTACGTGTAATTTTTTTATGTAAAATCAAACCAAAAAACTAACTTAAACCACCTATGTGGTTGATGCCTTCCTCACTTTTTACCAACAATGGGTAATATGCGTGGTTTGGACAAATATTTCAGCTATTTTTTTAGATCTAGAAAAATACTGGACTCGTTGGAAAGGTTTTTCAATTACCTAACCAACGATGGGTCGGATGTTGGATCCAGACATCGTTTACATACATTTAAGTGATATCCGGCTTCAAAAAAGTACATAAATATCACATAAGTGGTCTTAACTCGAGACAGGGTTGCCAGATATTCAAAGTTGTGGACTCGTTTGAAAGGTCTTCTAATAACCTAATCAACGATGGGTCAGACGATGGATCCGAACATCGTTTACATACATTTAAGTGAGATCCGGTTTCAAAAAAGTACATAAATATCTCTTAAGCGGTCATAACTCAAGACAGGGTTGCCAGATCTTCAATGTTGTGGACTCGTTGGAAAGGTCTTTCAATTACCTAACCAACGATGGGTCGGATGATGGATCCGAACATCGTTTACATACATTTAAATGAGATCCGGCTTCAAAAAAGTACATAAATTTCTCTTAGGTGGTCATAACTCGAGACAGGGTTGCCAGATCTTCAATGTTGTGGACTCGTTGGAAAGGTCTTTCAATTACCTAACCAACGATGGGTCGGATGATGGATCCAGATATAGTTTACATACATTTAAGTGAGATCCGGCTTAAAAAAAGTACATAAATATCACTTAAGTGGTCATAACTCGAGACAGGGTTGCCAGATCTTCAATGTTGTGGACTCGTTGGAAAGGTCTTTCAATTACCTAACCAACGACGGGTTGGAAGATGGATCCGGACATCGTTTACATACATTTAAGTGAGATCCGGCTTCATAACTCGGGTTGCCAGATCTTCAATGTTGTGGACTCGTTGGAAAGAACTTTCAATTAACTAACCAACGATGGGTTGGATGATGGATCCGAACATCGTTTACATACATTTAAGTGAGATCCGGCTTCAAAAAAGTACATAAATATCTCTTAGGTGGTCATAACTCGAGACAGGGTTGCCAGATCTTCAATGTTGTGGACTCGTTGGATAGGTCTTTCAATTACCTAACCAACGATGGGTCGGATGATGGATCCAGACATCGTTTACATACATTTAAGTGAGATCCGGCTTCAAAAAAGTACGTAAATATTACTTAAGTGGTCATAACTCGAGACAGTGTTGCCAGATCTTCAATGTTGTGGACTCGTTGGAAAGGTCTTTCAATTACCTAACCAACGATGGGTCGGATGATGGATCCGGACATCGTTTACATACATTTAAATGAGATCCGGCTTCAAAAAAGTACATAAATATCACTTAAGTGGTCATAACTCGAGACAGGGTTGCCAGATCTTCAATGTTGTGGACTCGTTGGAAAGGTCTTTCAATTACCTAACCAACGATGGGTTGGAAGATGGATCCGGACATCGTTTACATACATTTAAGTGAGATCCGGCTTCATAACTCGGGTTGCCAGATCTTCAATGTTGTGGACTCGTTGGAAAGGACTTTCAATTACCTAACCAACGATGGGTTGGATGTTGGATCCAGACATCGTTTACATACATTTAAGTGAGATCCGGCTTCAAAAAAGTACGTAAATATTACTTAAGTGGTCATAACTCGAGACAGTGTTGCCAGATCTTCAATGTTGTGGACTCGTTGGAAAGGTCTTTCAATTACCTAACCAACGATGGGTCGGATGATGGATCCGGACATCGTTTACATACATTTAAATGAGATCCGGCTTCAAAAAAGTACATAAATATCTCTTAAGTGGTCATAACTCGAGACAGGGTTGCCAGATCTTCAATGTTGTGGACTCGTTGGAAAGGTCTTTCAATTACCTAACCAACGATGGGTTGGAAGATGGATCCGGACATCGTTTACATACATTTAAGTGAGATCCGGCTTCATAACTCGGGTTGCCAGATCTTCAATGTTGTGGACTCGTTGGAAAGGACTTTCAATTACCTAACCAACGATGGGTTGGATGTTGGATCCAGACATCGTGTACATACATTTAAGTGAGATCCGGCTTCATAAAAGTACATAAATATCTCTTAGGTGGTCATAACTCGAGACAGGGTTGCCAGATCTTCAATGTTGTGGACTCGTTGGATAGGTCTTTCAATTACCTAACCAACGATGGGTCGGATGATGGATCCAGACATCGTTTACATACATTTAAGTGAGATCCGGCTTCAAAAAAGTACGTAAATATCACTTAAGTGGTCATAACTCGAGACAGTGTCGCCAGATCTTCAATGTTGTGGACTCGTTGGAAAGGTCTTTCAATTACCTAACCAACGATGGGTCGGATGATGGATCCGGACATCGTTTACATACATTTAAGTGAGATCCGGCTTCAAAAAAGTACATAAATATCACTTAAGTGGTCATAACTCGAGACACGGTTGCCAGATCTTCAATGTTGTGGACTCGTTGGAAAGGTCTTTCAATTACCTAACCAACGATGGGTTGGATGATGGATCCGGACATCGTTTACATACATTTAAGTGAGATCCGGCTTCAAAAAAGTACATAAATATCTCTTAAGTGGTCATAACTCAAGACAGGTTTGCCAGATCTTCAATGTTGTGGACTCGTTGGAAAGGTCTTTCAATTAACTAACCAACGATGGGTTGGAAGATGGATCCGGACATCGTTTACATACATTTAAGTGAGATCCGGCTTCAAAAAAGTACATAAATATCTCTTAAGTGGTCATAACTCGAGACACGGTTGCCAGATCTTCAATGTTGTGGACTCGTTGGAAAGGACTTTCAATAACCTAACCAACGATAGGTTGGATGTTGGATCCAGACATCGTGTACATACATTTAAGTGAGATCCGGCTTCAAAAAAGTACATAAATATCTCTTAAGTGATCATAACTCGAGACACGGTTGCCAGATCTTCAATGTTGTGGACTCGTTGGAAAGGTCTTTCAATTACCTAACCAACGATGGGTTGGAAGATGGATCCGGACATCGTTTACATACATTTAAGTGAGATCCGGCTTCAAAAAAGTACATAAATATCACTTAAGTGGTCATAACTCGAGACAGGGTTGCCAGATCTTCAATGTTGTGGACTCTTTGGAAAGGTCTTTCAATAAACTAACCAACGATGGGTCGGATGATGGATTCAGACATCGTTTACATACATTTAAGTGAGATCCGGCTTCAAAAAAGTACATAAATATCACATAAGTGGTCATAACTCGAGACAGGGTTGCCAGATATTCAATGTTGTGGACTCGTTTGAAAGGTCTTCTAATAACCTAATCAATGATGGGTCAGACGATGGATCCGAACATCGTTTACATACATTTAAGTGAGATCCGGCTTCAAAAAAGTACATAAATATCTCTTAAGTGGTCATAACTCAAGACAGGGTTGCCAGATCTTCAATGTTGTGGACTCGTTGGAAAGGTCTTTCAATTACCTAACCAACGATGGGTTGGAAGATGGATCCCGACATCGTTTACATACATTTAAGTGAGATCCGGCTTCAAAAAAGTACATAAATATCACTTAAGTGGTCATAACTCGAGACAGGGTTGCCAGATCTTCAATGTTGTGGACTCTTTAAAAAGGTCTTTCAATTACCTAACCAACGATGGGTTGGAAGATGGATCCGGACATCGTTTACATACATTTAAGTGAGATCCGGCTTCAAAAAAGTACATAAATATCACTTAAGTGGTCATAACTCGAGACAGGGTTGCCAGATCTTCAATGTTGTGGACTCGTTGGAAAGGACTTTCAATTACCTAACCAACGATGGGTTGGATGTTGGATCCAGACATCGTGTACATACATTTAAGTGAGATCCGGCTTCAAAAAAGTACATAAATATCTCTTAGGTGGTCATAACTCGAGACAGGGTTGCCACATCTTCAATGTTGTGGATTTTTTGGAAAGGTCTTTCAATTACCTAACCAACGATGGGTTGAATGATGGATCCGGACATCGTTTACATACATTTAAGTGAGATCCGGCTTCAAAAAAGTACATAAATATCACTTAAGTGGTCATAACTCGAGACAGGGTTGCCAGATCTTCAATGTTGTGGACTCTTTGGAAAGGTCTTTCAATTAACTAACCAACGATGGGTTGGAAGATGGATCCGGACATCGTTTACATACATTTAAGTGAGATCCGGCTTCAAAAAAGTACATAAATATCACTTAAGTTTTCATAACTCGAGACAGGGTTGCCAGATCTTCAATGTTGTGGACTCGTTGGAAAGGACTTTCAATTACCTAACCAACGATGGGTCGGATGATGGATCCGGACATCGTTTACATGCATTAAAATGAGATCCGGATATATGTGAAAACACATTTTTATACATAACTTTTGAACTAGTTATCGAAACTTCAAACAATTCAATAGCGATGTATGGGACCCTAAACCAAGTCGATTGCAACTGGTTTGATCAAAATCGGTTCAGCCAGTGCTGAGAAAACTCAGTGAGAATTTTAGTCACATACATACATACACACACATACACACACACATACACACACACATACACACACACATACACACACACAGACATTTGTTCAGTTTTCGATTCTGAGTCGATATGTATACATGAAGGTGGGTCTTTGAGCTTTTAATAAAAAGTTCATTTTTAGAGCAGGATTATAGCCTTACCTCAGTGAGGAAGGCAAAAATTCAATGTTCTTTTTTTAACTAATAAAATAACAATATTCTAAAAAGTTGTAAAGCAAGAAAACCTAAAAAAACTCATTTGCTTCATTCCATAAGAAATGCTGTTACTTCAATTAAAATCCATTGGAAAAAATATGAGAGATGGGAAAATCTTTTTGGATGTAAGGAACACTTCGCTGGAGGTCATTTCTAGACTTTTTTTTATTAGGTCATGTAAACTTATGAAACACAACTTAAAAAAACTCTATATTTTTTTTTAAAAGGACAGTTTTTCAAATGGAAAAAAATCGAGTTGAGCAACTCTCTACGAAATTGGCAGATTTCGACCATTTTAATTTTTTGTATATTTTTATTTGACTCAAACTTTGTGGGGGCCTTCCCTTTGACCAAATAAGCAATTTTGCGTCATTGGTTTACCCATACAAGTCTCCATACAATTTTGGCTGCTGTCCATACAAAAATGGTATGTAAATCTTTAAACAGCTGTAAATTTTGAGTGAATTTTCTGATCAATTTGGTGTCTTCGGCAAAGTTGTAGGTATTGTTGAAGATTTTTGAGGAAAAAAATAGTCAAATAAAAATATACAAAAAATAAAAATGGTCGAAATCGGCCGATTTCGTAGAGAGTTGCTCATATAGACAAACTAATGATGCAAATGGCTTCTTCGGACATACCGAAGGTGCCATAAAAGTTTCAGACGAATTAAAATATACAAAAATAATCGAATGATCGAAATCTCAGAGATTTACTCACTATCAAAAAATCATGGTAATTTTTTGTCTAAAAATGTGTAAATTTACCACTTTTTTGTTGTAATGCTTTTTTATCAGTCTGAATTGCATCATAAAAGAGGTAATATTGAACCTTTCAATTTTCCACCTTATTTATTTTTTTATTTTTTTATTATTCATTTATGTAATGGGACTACACCCTTTTTAAGCCTATTTCTATTATCGGCCAATCAGCACTTTGATCATGAATTACAGCTTTCATATAGAGTTTTTAACTGTTCCAAAGTAATAAATAGCTCAAATAAAAGTGAGCAAGCAACTGTCCATTGTTGATACATCTGAAAATGTTGATTTAATAGCGGAAATTGGCAAAAGTGATGAGAATTGGTTGAATAGCTTAGAGTGATTAAAATGGGTATATTTCCCCTACTGAGTACCTAACCCTGAGATAAACTGTGATCGACTTATCAATTATTATAAATTTTATTGATGAAACTTATTTCAATCTTATAATAAGAGCATCGTTGTTGGTTAAACCTATGAAAATAAGAAATTTTAATTTTTAGTAACTTTTTTGCTCAACGTTATTTTAAACATTTTCTATATTTTAATCTAATCTAATCTAATCTAATCAGACCCTAGCGCAGCCAATCTTTCGAAGGGATCCTGGAGAGTGCCTTAGGTTAGATGACGCCTAGCACTCTTCTTGTCATTTATTAACATTTGCAGTGCGCCATTGCATTAGAATGCATTGAAACATCACAAGCGTTAAAGCGGCCAGGCCTACTGCGTAAAGCCGTATCGCAGAGATGACTCGTAATTGGGTTGAGTTTGAGCACTGAGTGTTCGAACAACAACACAATTCTGGATCGACAGGGGAGGAAGAAGCGTGGGGACACACCACCATACGCTCCGAGATTTGGTTGTATTCGTTGGGAGCACCATGCTAAGAAGGTTTGGTACTCCAGGACCCTCTGGGATGGGACATTGTATTTCCACGAATGCCCTGGACACTATTTTGCCGTGGTTATAGCGCCACAACTCGCTCTCTGTAATAGTATTCCTAATTCCAGTCTACGCTCACCAAGTCGTCATGGCCTAGTGGTTAGCATTTTTGCTTACCAATCCAAAGGACGGAGGATCGAACCCCGCCTCGAGCGACTTTGATTTTTCGTTCACATTCATCATTTCAAATTAATGTGTTCTTAGCTTTCTCGTTGGGAGCAGATGGGCATCGAACCCAGAACCATTCGCTTATAAAGCGAACACCGTAACCAGTCAGCCACGGCCGCTCCCTATTTTAAACATTTTCTATATTTTTATTTTTAATTTTATTTAAGTTTTTTTTAATTCAAAATATTTCTTGAAGCGTTGTTTTAATATGTTCCATTGATTATTTTTTGATCCTTTAAATAAAGTTCTAGATTCAAAATGATTGAAACTTAGGCCGTTGCGAACATTTTTCATAGTTTATGTCACGCCCCTTCAAAATTGGTCCGAAAAATCGAGTGCAAAATCATACAAAATACTTAAAAATTACGAAATTTTGAGTGCAATCAGCTGAAAACATTTCCAAATGAATTCTGCTGTGTTTTTTAAACATTTTTAACATGTTAAAGTTCGGGCCTCGTGACGCGGTGGTCAGCGGCTTCGGCTGCCGATCCCTAAGATGCTATGGGGCGTGGGTTCGATTTCCGCCTTATCCTCCTGGCCTTTTATCGGATGGGGAAGTAAAATGTCGGTCCATTTGCGTAATTGAGGTTTTGGGTGACTCACCACACATAACCTTCGGACGCCTAGAAATGAGCAGAAACTTGCTACAGAGACCACAAAAAGACCCGGGGGTCGTTAAAGTGGATTGCATTTTTTTTTAAGTTTGTTAAAAAATATTTTTTGCAATTCCGTCGTGAAACTACTCACTTTTCCTGTCATTATTGAACGACGAAATAGCCTACTTTTCTGTACCAAAAATAACAGAATCGAATAGCAACACTTTTCAAAATAAATACTGAAAAGTTCTACTTTTCAGCACTCAAGTGGGTGCTGAAAAGTTGAACTTTTCAGCACTTGTTTCGAAAAGTAACCCTTTTCAAACAAAAATTATTTCAACGATTTATTGACAAAATACATGAAAATTTGACTTAAAATTTCACTCAGAGTGTGTTTTTTTGGAATTGCAAAAAATGTTGTATGGAACTCGTTGCAAAACTTGATTTTTTCAGCACTCTTCGTATTTATCCAACTCGGTGAACCTCGTTTGATAAATGTACGACTCGTGCTGAAAAAATCCTCTTTTTGCAACTTGTTGCATAAACTACTATTATGAAATTCTGTTGTAAAGTACTGCAATAAGATTTTTTTGTGGCCAAAGGGGCACTTTACACACTTTTTGAGCGAATAATTTGATTAGATTTGAAAGCAACCTGTTTTGAACTTAAAATTAAAATGTACAATATTATTTATCGTATGTTTAAAAGCTGCAGTAAAACACCTTAATATGGCAGAATTGCAAACGTAATGTCCATCAATATGGAAATCACTTTCCTGCACTGTTTCGTATCGCAAAAAAGCAATCTATTCAATTTCAAAGTGCAATCAGCAAGAGTTCAATGCAAAAAACACCATTTGATTGCGCAATAAAGTCACCCATCGGTGCCCGTCCCAGGCAGGCAGGCAGGTCCTGTTACAAGCTGCACAAAGCGCTCGAATCGAGTCTGCTCTGCAGCTAGAACGCGGACGCAAGGGTTTGTCGGCTGTTCTGCACAGCCAACGGCAAACCACAGTATGCAAAAATAAAACTGTATAAAATTTGCATTCCCCCGGGAGCGCTGCAGCATCCACCGCAAACACCACCACCACCATCATCAGCAACAACACTACAAAGTGCATGTGAGTGAAGGGACACTGGCAAAACGCATATTTGCATCAATTTTGCCCTAAACTAGCCCTTTAGCTGCACTCATTTCACCCGGTGCTGCTCGAAAGGGGGAGAAGGGAGAGGTTGGGTAAGGTTACACCAACCCAACATACACACACACACATCAGCACAAAGTCTGTAGGAAATTTGCTGTTTATTCTTTGGTTTCATGTAAAATTATTCAGCTATTTATTCGAAGGATACCACCGATGATGCAATGAAAGACTCATCTTGACACAGGACCTACCCCATGCTTGAAAGCAGAAGCGTCACCGTCGTGCAATGTTGTTAGAAAAGAAATAAGTTTTGAAAGTTGAATTTCACATTACAGTCCTTTTGAAACAAAATTTTATAATCATCACCATTGTAGGCTGAAAATCATTGGAAAATCAAAAATGAAAGGGGTCGGTAAATTTACTCTAACTTTGTGTCACCGCTTCACTAGTCAACAGATGGCACACCACTGACTTGACATAACCTCGGTGTTGGGAAAAGTTTAGCCACGTTTCGTGTCAGAAGGACCCTTCTCGGCCATATTGAAATATACATCACCCAGTCCAGACATGACACACACACACAACTATACGGCAAAAGAATGTTAACTACGTCAATATTTTATGATAATTTCTCCCCCTACCCCACTTCTTTTTGCATTGGTTTCCCTGTACACTGTATTCAATGAGGAAAAACTTTGAGATCCAAAAGCGAGACAAAGAGTACACATGAAAAGTGGGAATAGGAAAAAAAGAAAGTGGGGGAAGCGGTGCACTGATCTTTGAGAAGAACAAAGCGATGTTTTGCATAATAGAAAGAAAAGAAGTGTTCCTGTGTGTGGTTGTGTCAAAAGACAAGTGCCGCTGCATTGGCATTTCCTGGTTGAGAGCTGGCTGGTCTTACTGAGGATAGAACGGATTTCCTTTTTCGTTAAATAAAATGTGCAGCTTTATTTTTTTTATTAATGGATGAAAATGGGAATCATTTGCTTCAAGTTATCAAATGGGTAATTCAATACCAATTCAAACGAAATCAGGAAAAGTTGGCCCGACCCCTCTTCGAATTGTGTGTAACTTTGTCCTTAGGGGTAACCTTTGTCCCTGATCACGAATCCGAGGTTCGTTTTGTGATATCTTGTAGCGGAGGGGCGGTACGACCCCTTCCATTTTTGAACTTGCGAAAAAGACATGTTTTTAATTTTTTTGCACCCTTAAATGGTGATAAGAATGTCCTTGCAATACTGCAAGTTTTGCAGGGCGCAAAGAGTGGTTAGTGTCCAGCCCATTTGGATCCGTCAAACATTGGGCAAATTGTTTCCCTTGGCAATCTGTAATCACCACGTGTGATTTGCCATGTGCGCGCCAGTTGTTTTCAGGTAGGCTATGATTGAGGAAAAAGGCGTCCTGCTGTTGCGTACTGGAATATTTTCAAAGTCATCAGAGTATACACACTAAAAAAATATGAATATTCCATGTAACGGAAATTCTATTCCAACAGAAAAATAAAGAATGTAAATGATTATATGATCTAATATTATGTTTGTTTTGATGTAAAGTCACTATTCTGCCTTTCAAACCTCATACATCAAGCATCGTGTAAACATGAGTTTAATTAGACTTGATTTTACATCTTATTCGATGCACATAACTGGAGCGTGTTCTGAGATATAATTTTACATCGAAACAAACCCAATTTTAAGTTCATTTAGGTACGTTCTTATGACAGTGCAAAAGATGTGACAGCCATCTTGAAAACAAAACTGCAAACTGCAAATGTTGTGTTGGCATTTTATCGAGGTTTTTGTCGGAAATTAATTGCATAAATCGTCCTAACGATTAACAACAGAGCGGATTGAGGTGAGTTTAGTAAACCTTCAGGTGTAATTAGTGATGAAATTGAATAAGTGCAACTGAAAAGAGTAACTTTGTTTACATATTTTTCTAGCTGTACGTGATGGATCTTCCGGAAGCAAAACAAGCAAACGCCGGTCGCTGGTGCTACGAAACCAGTCTGGGGAATCTCCCTTCCCTTAGAGGCAAACTATTGGCCAACAAATCTCGCCGTTCGAAGCGGAATGGCTGGTTTGGGACAAGTCGGAACGAAGCAGCTTGAGCAGCCGGAACGGAACGAAGCAGCTTGAGCAGCCGGCCGGAACCAGGCAAACCAAGCGGACAACAATGTCAACGTTTGTTTGGTTGCAGCCGCTGGGGAACTTCGGTCAAATCATCTGTAGTCGGTTACTGTAAGTCAAGTGATGTCAGCGAATGGTTCGTATTCAGCCGCGGATCCGGATTGAGGTGAAAACATCCGCCCGGGTTCATTTCAAGAGCTGTAATGTGTGCAAAGTGGGTTTTTTTAATTAAAAGATTGTTTTGGGAAATCATCAGTGAAGGAGTGCTATTTTTGAGAGTGTTGCTTAACAATATGAAAATTATTTGATGTTTTAGCCAGTGAAAATAAATTGATTGAAACATGAAACGATTACTTTTTTTATTCCTAACCTAGAAATCACATTCTCACCTGCAGCAATCCACTGAAATTACATCAATTTGAAAATTACATCAATGTATTTTCAGCTCAAGTAAAATTCAATGCCGGTACAATCTGCTAAAATGGATCATGTAATTTTCAAATCTGATGTAATTTTGGGTTACATTTGACGCTCCAGTTATGTGCATCGAAATGACAGAAAATTACACGAATATTTTTAAGTGTGTAGCAGTGGTTCGCAAAAGAGTGAAAATCATCAAGTTCCCCGCTCCGGTGGTATCTTAACTTTTGAAAAAGTCATATGAAAACTTAAAATAGCGTTTCGACCGTGTCTGGACCAAAGAGCCTATGTCTGAAAAAAAGATTTATCGGATTTCTTGGAAAACTTCACATATTGATCCATGCACTGTAACTTGGATTTGGCCCGCACTTTCCTTTCGCACTTTTGACAACAAAATTTCCTAAAACTAGGCAACCAGCAGTTGTTTATTTACATTTCCACTCGCAGTTTCCACCAAACTGGACATTCGCACTTAAAAATTGCGATTGACAGGTGAGCAATAGAGATCCTAAATAGGGAGACTGGACGAAGTGAATTTGACGTACCCAAACAGACGCGAGTTTGACGTATCCAAACGAGCATTTGCCTTTACGCCTAGCAAAACTTATCAGTGTTGCCAAGCTCAAAACATACGTTGCCAGATCGATTTAGCAAGCTTAGACCAGTCTCCCTATTTAGGGTCTCCAGTGAGCAACATCTAACATTAAAAAAAAAAACGGGCGATGTCAAACCGTACATTTCCGAGATATGATTTTTTTTAAAATAAAAACTGAGTTTTTCGACGCGCCACGCGCAAAAACAAGAAAATGATAAAATCGCAAAAACCTACTTTTTTCACAAAACTGTGATAACTTCAAAATTTCATCGATGACCTAAACATGTTTGGGTACCAAAGGTTGCGCCTTTTGATCACGAAAATTGCAGTTTTAGTGAACAAAGTAGATTTTTTTTTGCGATTTCGGCATTTTCATGTTTTTGCGTGTTACGCGTCGAAAAACTCAGTTTTTATTTTGAAAAAAACAAAATGTTTCATAAACGTACGGTTCGACATCGCCATTTTTATGATATATTATGTGAAATTTTTGAGGAATTCGATAAAAATAATTTCAGAAGTAGGCTCTTTGGTCCAGACACGCTCAAAACGTCATTTTAAATTTTTTTTTAATGACTTTTTCATATGTAAAGCAAGATTTTTGAAACTTCTTACTATTTTTTCATACAGCCTAAACTAATCACCTTTCTTTTGCGTCTAAGACAACTAAAATCGGATGAAATGACGAATGATTTTTTGAAAAAGGTGGTTTGTTGCGAAAATTTACGAAAATTGCCATTTTCCGAATCAATTTTCCGGATGATGGTGAAGTTGAAGTCACCGAAGTTGACTTTATAGATGTCGGCCACCATTGCTAGTACCAACCACTAGTGTCTTCCTTTTATCTACAAGGAATTCGCCGCCCTGGGCTCCTAAGTGTATGAAAGTATGGCACGGAGCGACGGCACCGAATACCCATATTTACACAAAGAATTTTAGAGCACCCGCCACGGGATTCAAACCGGTGGCCTCTGGATTGTGGTCCAGTGCGCGGTCCGATTGATCCATACAGGCGGGACGAAGTTGAAGTCAAGGAATCTTTAAAAAGTTGAACGCGAGATCGTCATTTTTTTTAAATTATGATATGAAGTTGTTTATGGAGTTGATGATGTCCATCCAGAAGCTGTCTTAATCTTGATTTGATTCCGTTTGAAAACCTACAAAACACACAATTTTCCAGCAAAAATATCAAAAACTAGTCAAAATGAAACACAAACAACTGTTTATAAAACAGCGCTTTATCAGTAAGAAAAAAGTCATGCTTGTGCTTGAACAGCTTCCTAATTTGTAAATGTAAACACAGTGGGATCATTCGAAAATCACGTTATGCATTCGCTCTATTTATCACCCAGGTATGGATAAGGACTACACTGAAAAAAAAATTGATGCACGGTTAAATTTTTTTTGATGATCTTTAATTTCACTTTTTGTCACTAAAACTTGATTTGACAAAAAAAAAAACACTATTGTTATTTTTTGTTTTCATTTTCTGATATGTTTTAGGGGACATAAAATGTCAACTTTTCAGAAATTTCCAGAATGGGCCAAAAACCTTTTACCGAGTTATGAATTTTTGAATCAATACTGATTTAAAAAAAAAATTAAATACCGGTTGCAAAAAATTTTCAACTTCAGTTTTCGAAATAAAATTGAATTTGCAATCAAAAAGTACTATCGTGAAATTTTGATAAAGTCCACCGTTTTAAAGTTATAGCCATTTTTAAGGGACTTATGTTAAGAATAGTCGCAGTTATTCATTTTTTTTAAATTAGTGCGCACGTTTGCCCACTCTTGAAAAAAATATTTTTGAAGGGCTGAGAAAATTCACTATATTTTGCTTTTTTGAACTTTCAAGACTAACATTTCAGGGCGTAATATTGAAGGTTTGGCCTTGATTTAAATTTTTTTGCGACCAGTATCTCGATTTTTTGAAAAAATCATTATTGATTCAAAAATTCATAACTAGGTCGAAGATTTTTCGCCCATTCTGGAAATTTTTGAAAAGTTGACATTTTATGTCCCCTTAAACATATCAGAAAATGAAACAAATTAAAAATAGTGTTTTTTTGCAAATCAAGTTTTAGTGACAAAAAGTGAAATTAAAAATCACTAAAAAAATTATACAGGGTAATTTTTTTTTCAGTGTAGTCGTTTACCATACCCACTAGCGTGCACAGGGTGGGGCAACATGGGGCAACTGCCCCACCATCTTCAGAATTTTTTTTCTAAATTTGGTCAGGGGGTGTCCACAAATGACGTATTTTTCAAAACGTTCATATTATTGCCCCACCTTCCTCAAAGAGCTGGGCACGCTTGTGTTCATACCTACAACTTTGCTCAAGACACCAAATCGATCAAAAAATTCCTTCAAAAGATACAGATTTTTGAATTTTCATTAATCATTTTTGTATGGACAGCTGGAAAATTAAATGTACAAACTAATGATGCAAATTGACTTCTTTGGGAATACCGAAGGCACCAAAAAAGTTTCAGCCGGATTAAAATTAAGAAATTAAAGATCGATTTCATAGAGAACTGCTCAATAATAGACTACAAAATGTAAACAATAACAAGCACGATTTGTTTAGTTGACCATTCTGTGCATTGTCCCGAAGTTTGGTTGTCGGAGTCCCGAGTCATGATTACAAATATTTACGTTAGTCAGGCTCATACGTGTGTCAAATGCAGTGATGGAATAATCTTCATCAAAAGAAGATCATTTCGCACTCTTGAGAGATTTGCTTCGTTATAAAATTCAATAAAAAAGGATCGGCGATAATTTTTAAGCACTTCGGAGGCAGAATAATTTTATAGCTGATAAAAAATTGCTTTGGAAAAATGAATTTTTGATGTTTTTCCAGTTTAGCCAATTGTCGCACTTACATCAATTTTTAGCTTGTCTCAAGTTAACACGACATGATTGAAACTTCTTTTATATGAAAATTAACAACAATGCACGGAGTTTTTTCGGTTTTTATTGAATATCTCGGTATTGAAATCTGTGAAGGCCAAAAAGAGAGGCATTGAGAGCTGCACAAAATGGCGTTCTTAACTCAATTGCACGTGAGACAAGTTAGCACGACAGCGACGATCTATAGGTATTGAAATACATTAATAGACACTGGAACGGGACGGCTGGATAGAGTTTTCTTTTTGAGTGTTTACGTTTGTATTCTTCTTCTGTTTCTTGCAAGAAAATTCGTTGTTGTTTATTTTTTCCTCGCAGATTTTTTGAATTTGGCTGTTAAAATTTGCGGTTGGACGTGGGTGGAGAATCCTGACTCGAGATCACGCTCGAGGTAATTGATATGATACGATCACTTACTTCAATCTAAAAAAAAATCCTTAAAAGCCTGCAAGTAATTAAATGGGAGGGGAGATTTTTTCTTATATCTACTCCTGTCGTTGTCCCGTTACGCAAAGAAAGTAAATAAATCTTTCCCAGTTCCTCAAAGAGGAGCACACTTAAAGAGTATCGGGGCAGGCATTTACAAAGCGAATTCAGCGGCAGTTTTTACTCAACTAATGTTGTTAGTGCAAAAGTTAACATTCCATAGGTCGCACGCTCTAAGGTGTCAGAATCGAAAGAAATGGCCGACAAAAATTCAAATTTGTACCAATTCATTCACTTCAAAGAGTAAAAAGTTTGGTATTCAATTTGTGGCAACGTGTTGAAATGAAAATGTATGAAAAAAAAAAACAAATAGGATAAACTGTGGCCATTTTTCTCGTTTGCTTTTTAAATCCAGTTCTACGATGTTATTCCGTCACGCCACATTTTAAATTCACGGGAAGCACAGGTTTAATATAGTTCAATCTAGATGACATTTCTATGTAACTTGCAAAAAAAAACAATAGTTTTAAATGGATAAAAGAATCGTCAGTTTATGAAATTGAATTCAAATTGTTTTATTTTTTTTTTCAACAGTTCGCTCTTGGACTTCGGAGAGTAAAGTCACGTTTCTCGAAGAGTGCGCGTACAAGCAGATTATTGGTGGTGCACACAGGGTGTGTTACCCATCTATCTCTTTCTAACAAAGCGGAATTAAACCAACGGAAAGATCAAAATGGAGACTCGAAAGAAAACGCTGAAGATCCTGTTTGCGACCGGTGCCAAGGTGCCGTCCTACCTCGAGGTCTTGAAATTCATGTCGACCGGTGTAAAGATACCAGCCACTGACGTACATTCGGTGTACAAAGATGAAAACGACCAGAAATTCTACATCAAGTTTATGGACGAGAACAGCTACAACAGGTTCTGCAACTCGGTAGAGGATCAGTATTGGTTCCGGTTCGATGACGGGTCAAGGTCTCCGGTGCAACTGGAGTTGGCCAGCAGGCAGTTCAAATACATCCGGCTTTTCAACCTGCCACCGGAGACGGAGGAAAAGGAAATCGCTATGGCGCTTAGTAAGTTCGGGAAGATTCGGCAACACGTACGGGAGAAGTATCCTCAAGACCTGGGCTACCACGTGTTCATCGGCATCCGTGGCGTTTACATGGAGGTCGAGAAAGAAATACCAGCCAACATGTACATCGCCCATTTCCGAGCAAGGGTGTATTATGACGGATTGAAAAATCGTTGCTTCTTCTGCAAAGCTGAAGGGCACATGAAGGTCGAATGCCCTAAGCTGGCCAGTCTCAGGGTCAACGCTGAAACTGGTGGTCAGCGTTCGTACAGTAGCGTAACAGCAAATTTGGCGATCGCAAACAGCAGTACGATCGAGCCAGACAACACGCTCACCATGACAACGCTTCCGCTTACATCACCACCAGCACGACCCAAGATGCCAATGCAGCCGCAAGAGGGAGATGGCGCAAGCTCAGCGAAGATCAGTACACCAGCAAACAATCCATTTGTAACACTAACACCAGCGGAAGTTCTGATGGAGACGCCAGTACCACGACCAGAGGAGACGACGAACAACCAGGCGTCGGCGGCGACGACGACGGAGAGACCAGAGGAGACGACGAACAACCAGGCGTCGGCGGCGACGACGACGGAGACGCCGAATAAGCCGGTGGATGCGACGGCGACGGTAGTGACGCCGAAGGAGACATCGGCTGCTGAAGCAGAACGATCGGGACACGATGGGATGATTATCGACGGCGAGCAGTTGATGGTGGACGAAGCCATCAAGGGGACAGCGGAAGGGGAGGGAAAACTGGAGTTGAAAAAGCGACCGATAGAAACGAGTTTGTCGCTCGGCAGCAATGATTCGGATCTAGGGCAAGGTAAGGGAAGCAATAGTAAGAAAAAACGTGGCGCTCAGGGCCAAGGTAAGGGCAAGGGGAAGGGAAGGGGGAAGTGAGGAGGGCTAAATGTTGAATATCTTTTCACACTCGACTTATTTCTTCCTTTGATGGACATCTATGAGTCCAGCCATGAATACGTTCAAGAAGTGTTCTTTGCGTTTGATTACGTTTGACATGATAGTCTAGATATTCATGCACTCTACTAAGATTAATCCATCCTTCTAATGCCTTTTATTCGAAAATTTGCAACCGTTAACCTGAACGCTATTAGCAGTAAATTAAAATTGTCTTTGTTTAAAGATTTCGTTTGGAATAACGACCTCGATTTTGTATTTGTTCAAGAAGTTGCTGTTGAAAATTTTAATTTTTTATCTTCCCACACTGCACTTGTTAACATAAGTGTAGATGGTAAAGGAACTGGAATTTTAGTTCGAAAAAATATTGACTATTCAAACGTCATTATGAATAGCAATGGCAGGATAACATCTGCAGAAATTGATGGAATAAATTTTATTAATATCTATGCACACTCGGGATCCAAATTTAAGAAAGAAAGAGATAAGCTGTTCACAGAAGATATTTTAATTCATTTATCAGAAACTAAAGAAAATGTATTGCTGGGAGATTTCAATTGCATAATTGACAAAAACGATTCAAACAGTTCCATAAAAAATGTGAGTAACGGACTTAAAAATATGACTTCATCGTTAACTTTGATTGACATTGAATTAAATCACAATAAAAATAGAATATTTACTTTTGTTCGAGGAAACTCAAAATCTAGGTTAGATCGCATCTATGCTTCAAAAGAATTTGCAGAAAATGTAAGATCTGTAGAAACTATTGCTGTTGCTTTTTCGGATCACCACAGCGTAGTTTTGAAACTTGAAATTGGTCATCAATTTATAAATTTTTATGGACGTGGATACTGGAAAATTAATTCTTTTTTACTAAATGACCCAGATATAATAGACAAATTTAAAAAAAGTATACTGAATTGAAACTGAGAAACTCTTATTCAAATTTAAATTTTTGGTGGAATACCGTTTTTAAAAGTAATGCAAAATCTTTTTTTAAAAAAGAAAATTTTCTTTCAAATCAGCAGTCGGCACGAGAGAAAAGTTTCTACTATAATTGTTTGAATGAAATAGTACAGAAGCAAGAACAAAATATCGATTGTTCAAATGAATTATCGGTAGTGAAATCCAAATTAATGGAACTCGAACAACGGCGTTTGAGTTAAAATTAAATTCAAATTAAAAGCGGAAACATTACATGCCGATGAAAAACTATCACTGTTTCAAGTTACATCTTTTATTAACCGTTCTTCAACATCCAATCTGATTAAACTTAGAATTAATGATGAGATAACATCTGATATTAAAAAATTAAAGAATGAAATTTATCACCATTACTCTCAAAAGTTTCAAAATCAGCACGTTAACAACACTGATGCAGAAACGGTTTTAGGATATTTAAATAAAAAACTTGAAATCAATGACAAAATCCATCTAAACAGACCAATAGAAATTTATGAAATTGAAAATGCTTTAAAAAATGCTTCTAGCAGAAGTTCACCAGGACCAGATGGCCTAAGTTACGAATTTTATTCCATTTTCTTCGATGTTGTGAAAGATGACCTTTTAAATTTATTTAACGATTATTTAGTTAATGAGGAATATCCACCTGCGTTGTTTACAGCGGGGGTGATAACTCTCATCCCTAAAGTAGGAGATAAATATGATTTACAAAACAAACGTCCTATTAGTATGCTGAACACTGATTACAAATTGTTCACTAAAATATTGTGGAACCGGATACAACCCATGATGAAAAACGTTTTGGGTGCGGAACAAGCAGCTTGTGTAGAAGATAATTCCTGCATTACAAATTTACGTTTATTGAGAAATATTTTAGTAAAAGCGAATAAGTCAAAAAAGTTTAAAGGAGCAATTTTAAGTCTTGATCTTGAAAAAGCGTTTGATCGCGTAGATCATAATTTCCTTTGGAAGGTGTTGAAGAAAATTGATTTTCCTGATGAATTCATTAATTGTCTAAAAAAACTCTACAAAAATGCAACCTCAACCGTTTTGTTCAATGGTTTTTTGACGGAGCCGTTCCAAATTTTAAGCTCAGTGAGGCAAGGGTGTCCTCTTAGTATGGCGCTTTTTGCTTTTTATATAGAACCGCTTATTAGAATGATTGATCAGAATATTAATGGTGTGTTAATTGATAACAGATTTCTTAAAGTAGTAGCATATGCAGATGACATCAACATTTTTGTTAAAAATGATAGCGAGTTTGATATTATACTGCAACTTGTTCATTATTACAGTTTGTATTCAAAGATTAAACTTAACTTGTTCAAATCACAGTTTTTAAGATTCAACAGTTGCATGATTGGCCCTCAACAAATTAAAGAAGTAGATGATTTAAAAATTTTAGGAGTACATTTTTCACAAAGTTTTGATAAAACGATCGATCAAAATTATAACGGAATTATAAAATTTATTAATATCAGCTTATTACAACAATATTCTAGAAGATTGAATTTATTCCAGAAAGTTTATGTGCTAAACACATACATTTTATCCAAACTATGGTATGTAGCGCAAGTATTTCCTCCTGATAATAAACATTTGGCTTCTTTGCGGTCCATATGTGGGAAGTTTTTATGGAAAGGACATTTTTACAAAGTTGAAAGAAATGAATTGTATTTACCGGTTTCGAAAGGAGGCATTGCTCTTTTAGACGTAGAATGTAAAACAAAATCACTTTTTATTAAAAACATATTATTTGGTAAGTCAGATGAACTTGATACGTTCATGATAAACCAATTAGTTAACAAAAATTTAACGCGAAATACAAGAGAGTGGCTTCAAGAAGCGGAGGTTCTGAAAAATGAAAATCATTTGAACACTAGTAAGAAATTATATGATTATTTTATTGAAAGTAAGAAAATTGAAATTAAAAAGCAAAAAGAAAATCCCCACTTGCAGTGGAATACACTTTTTGAAAATACCAACAAGAACTTCTTGTCAACTACAGCGAAATCTTATTTATTTATGGCCTCACGAGATATAATTCCATGCAACTCAAAATTATTTCGTCATGGAGTAAAGGGTACAGAATCACCTTTTTGCGAATTGTGTGGTGCCCAGGATACTGTAGAACACAGGTTTAAAGACTGTGTACATTCAAAAATAATTTGGACTTGGTTAAATAATGTAGTAATTAACAAATTAAAATTTAAAGTTAAAGATGCAGAAGAGGTTTTGTGGTGTGATTTCAATGATCAAAATGTAAAATTGAAAGCAGCGTTGTGGTTAACTGTTGAAAGTTTAGCGTATTGTTTGCAGACGTTTGGCGAAGGAACGTTGGATGAGTTGAAAAGTAGATTGTGTGAATCGCGGTGGAATAGTAGAGAAATTTTCAAAAAGCACTTCAAACATTTTTTGAATGTATTCTAGGTAGTAGTGTAAAATAAAAAGTTGTTGAGTGTGGGGAGATATTTTTGAGTCAGTTTGAGCCACAGTAGGATAATAGAGAATAGATAGTCATGTGATTGTAAAATGTATTTTCATTGCTGCCAATAAAAAGTTACTTCATAAAAAAAAAAAAAAAAAAAAAAAAAAACCCAAATTAGAATACTTCTGATTTTCTCCTCATAAGAAAGGTATGGTTTAGGTTGACAGAAGCGGCCATGTTTAAAGTGGTTTAGTTTGACAATAGGTTTTTTTCTCTTTGTTTATCCCATCCCAGAATAGACAGTTCCAGCACATGTTATTTGAAGGACTCACCTATATAACACCCCCCCCCCCCCCTCTTTTCCTGATGTCTTTGTGGAAAGACCATTTCCAAAGGTTTTCACACCATTTACAAAGTATTGCTATGTTTCTAGGAATATTCAGCATTCAAAATTATAGCATGTTGTTTGAATCTAAAAAGCATTCATTTCAGATGAATTTGAGAAAGATGCAAAGCACATAAAATTTCTATGGAATTTCCACCGTAATTATTTATGTTTCATAACTGGTTCAATGTTTTCAGCCTGTTTAAATGAAATAAACAATAATGTAGAATGCCACGGCTAACAACACTTACACAGAGTGTTATTTTGATATAATTATTTCGAAGAATAAATAGCTACATTGTTCCCTTTTCGAACAGAACAGAAAAGCTGGAAACAGCTCCTAGTACTGTTGAAACAAAGCAAAAATGCCAGTTAATTGCAATGTTTCCACTAAATTCTACGAATGAACACACAGCATCACGAAATACGCAACCATGGAATCCCGTTTGATGGTTTTTTTTTTCATTGATACACGGAACCGTGGCAGAGGTGGGCGGATGGTAATATTCCAGGTAATTAACAGGAGCAGCGAATGGGCCGATGAAAAATGAGCACCCATAAAGAATGTGACTTGGAATGCTTTTTCCTCCCGGGGGCGACCCCGCAACCGTTCGGCCCACCTATATCTTCCCAGAGGACGCAGAAAACGCAGTTTTTCCTTGGCTTTTTCCTCCGGGCAATAAATTATGGCCCGCCGAAAAGGGACTGAAATAGTTTCGCCATAATTCACATCGAACGTCACTTGGGGTGTTTTTTTTTCTTGCTCTTCCTACAAGGATGATGACGCTGATTGCTAAAATAAAACAAACTAATGGAATTAATTAGCCAGAAATTGCGAAAGAGAACTGAATAAAGCAATTTCCTTGTGTCTCTGTTTTGCGCGTTTGTTGCGATTTATAATTATTATGCTACGAAATATCATATACCTTTTAACAATTTGAAATCCCAAAAAAACGCCCATCAAAACACCTTTCAAATCGTACGATTTTACTGCACACATTAAATTACCCACCAAATCCCAATGGTTTACTATTATGACTTCAAAGGTGTCGTTGCGTCCTCTTCGTCGGCTGCATAACAATGTTAACGTCAACGCTCGTACATCACCACCACCATTACTCCCACACTTAACTAGTCGTAAAACCTGAATCTGATCCTCGAGCCCAACCAGAGCGCCACTCGATGGAGTTGTGTGGCCACCCAAAAAGTCAGTGCCGATGAGTGCTTTGGAACCACCACGTGGGGGAGGGCACGTGTCTGTACGGTTTGTGGGGCTTTGGGATTGGTGGTCTGGAAAGCAGTCAGCTTCCGATATTGTTTAAAAACCAACATTATTATGAATTCACTGGTTATGTAGAATTCACTTTGAGAATGACTTTAATTGATTTATGATTTATATTGTTCAGATGATTCATAAAAATCCGATTTTTACAAATGCTTAACTTTCGGAAGACATCTACTTACTCTATGTCCTTAACTTTCTCGTTGGGAGCAGATGTTAATCGAACCCAGAACCATTCGCTTACAAAGCGATTACCGTAACCATTTAGCCACAGCTGCTCCCCCTGATTACTGCAAGCAGTGTTGCCAGGTCAAAATTAGAAAAATCTGACATTGTATCGATTAATAATCTAGATAAATCTGCAGAGCAATTTTCTACGAAATCGCCGATTTCGTCCATTTTTATTTTTGTACTTTTTTATTTGGCTCAAACTTTGTGGGGCCCTTCTCTATGACCAAAGAAGCTATTTTGTGTCATTGGTTCACACATACAAGTCCCCCTACAATTTTGGCAGCTGTAACTTTTGATTGAATTTTCTGATCAATTTGGAGTCTTGGGCAAAGTTGTAAGTATTGTTGAGGACTTGAGGGTGACGATTCTCGAGATTTTCAATTTCCCGGGAATCTAGAGTTGAATTTGGCCATGTCCCGGGAATTCCCGGGACCCGGGAGTTTTTTTACTATGCCAATAGTGGCATAATTTAAAAAGAAAAGTATAAAATTCGTTACTCATTCGTTAAATGAGGTATCCTCATAATTTAGAGGAACTATATAGTTTACTTTAATAGTTTAAAATGTTTACGAATCATAATTCGCACTGAGTGATTTTTCAAATGTTGACAAACTTGTTCCAAGAACTTCTTATTGTTAAATTTTTGTGAAGTAAAAGATAGCTAATATATAATTTCCCAGTATCGAGCTTCTTGCAATATGATAAATAACGACTCAAAACAACAATTTAAGCTTTTTTCATCACAGTTATCAGGATCTTACAGTGGCGAATCTTAACTTTACAAAGATTACCGCTCCAGAGTTTTACAAAATATAATTAATATTGAGGTTGATGTGAAACATAAAATGGCCTTTTACACAAAAAAAAGAAATTACCTTGATACAGCGAAATTACCTTAGGTACTAAGAAATAAAAAAAAAATATAAGCATTGCACAGTGTTCGGAATGGCAAAATTAAGTGGAATAAATTGATAACTCCTTTATTTGACGTCCTAGCGAAATGGTGTCTTCGGAAGAGTTGTTGTACTTGATAAGGGCTATCTTTTGAAGTTATTGACATACAGGGTGACGACCTTCCAGGGTGTCAACCAAAAACTAACTTTGTTGGATGACGTTGTAGGGCTTTGGTGTCTTCGGCAAAGTTGTAGAGGAGAAAATTTCATGAAAGTTTGTTGAAGGCGCCAAATTTGTAGCTCTTAATCTACTCGAGATATACGCCATTTTTGCAAAAATGGTCCAAAAAAGCACTTTTTTGGTGATGACTCAAAATGTTAGCATTTTAGCGGCCTACTAGGGGAAATATACCCATTTTAATCACACTAAGCCGTTCGACCAATTCTCATCACTTTTGCTGTTTTCCGCTATTAAATCAACATTTTCAGATGTTTCGTCAATGGAGAGTTGCTTGCTCACTTTTATTTGAGCTATTTATTACTTTGGAACAGTCAAAAACACTTTATATAAGCTGTAATTCACGATCAAAGTGCTGATAGGTCAATAATAGAAATAGGCTGAGAAAGGGTATAGTTCCCCTATGTTCTAAAGAGTTGTTTATGAAATAAAATTACACATCTTTGCCGAAGACAGCAAAATGTTTTGAGCCTTTATTGAGGAGTTATAACAATTTTTAGGTGATTTTGAGCCTATTTTCAAGTTGCTATGTTTTCAAAATGGCGCATTTTGGCGCAAAACCGAACAATGCACCTGAAAGTACTCACTTTCAACTACATTTCCTGAAAATATCTCCGTGTCTATCGGTGTCTATTTTTAGATAACTCAATTTTAGTTTGACTGTTTTTAATCAATTTATTTATAATTTTTAAGCGGAATCTTATTGAAAACGTGGTAATAATCGGTAAATTGAAGGGTAAATTGATCGATTATTATGGAAAAAACTATGTCTATGAAAAAATACGACAACCTTTCTGAATTGACCAAGTATAAAAAGAAATACTTAATTTCAAATACGAACAATTACTTAAAATTTTAATGTGCATTATTTTTGGGCTATATATGTTTTCATTCATAATTTTAGAATGTGTGTCATAATTAAAGCATAAATAATGTATTTTCCATAATAATCGATCAATTTACCCTTCAATTTACCGATTATTACCACGTTTTCAATAAGATTCCGCTTAAAAATTATAAATAAATTGATTAAAAACAGTCTAACTAAAATTGAGTTATCTAAAAATAGACACCGATAGACACGGAGATATTTTCAGGAAATGTAGTTGAAAGTGAGTACTTTCAGGTGCATTGTTCGGTTTTGCACCAAAATGCGCCATTTTGAAAACATAGCAACTTGAAATTAGGCTCAAAATCACCTAAAAATTGTTATAACTCCTCAATAAAGGCTCAAAACATTTTGCTGTCTTCGGCAAAGATGTGTAATTTTATTTCATAATCAACTCTCCAGAACATAGTAGGCCGCTAAAATGCTAACATTTTGAGTTATCACCAAAAAAGTGCTTTTTTGGACCATTTTTGCAAAAATGGCGTATATCTCGAGTAGATTAAGAGCTACAAATTTGGCGCCTTGGACAAACTTTCATGAAATTTTCTCCTCTACAACTTTGCCGAAGACATCAAAGCCCTACAACGTCATCCAACAAAGTTAGTTTTTGGTTGACACCCTGGAAGGTCGTCACCCTGTATGTCAATAACTTCAAAAGATAGCCCTTATCAAGTACAACAACTCTTCCGAAGACACCATTTCGCTAGGACGTCAAATAAAGGAGTTATCAATTTATTCCACTTAATTTTGCCATTCCGAACACTGTGCATTGCTATGCTCGAGAAAAGATATGGAATTTGAACTTATCTTGAAAAAGCTATAACCTCTTAGAAATAATAAATAAAAAATTATTTCTAGAGTTTTTTTTATAACGTCCTATAAACATATGAAATCCAATATCATATAGGACATTAAAAAAACACTGGATTTATTTAAAAAAAACATTAAATTTCATTTCTGGAGTGCAACTGCCAAAAATGTTTTAAGGTAAATTTTGGAGTCCAAATTTTTTTTGTCTTCTCTCGATTATAGTTATTAGAATTTTTGACAAGTTAAAATTTAAAAAAAATATGAATAGAAAGATTAGAGAAACACTGGTTTATTCGAGCTTGAACATCGAACATTAAACATCCAATGTTCCAAACAATTTTGAATTTTTGAAATAATTCTTGATTAGTTTATATAATTATAATATAATAACTATTGAATTTAAGTTTAAAATTTCCCGGGAGTCTCGACCGAATTTCCCGGGAATCGAGAGGTCCAAAAATGGTCGATTTCTCGGGAATTTTTTCCCGGGAATTCCCGCTCGTCACCCTCTAGTTGAGGACTATTGAGAAAAAAATAGGTACACGGAAAAAAATGCCGATTTTCAAATCTGGAGTTTTTTTTTAAAGGTCCAATAAACCAAATTTCCAGTTTTTGCTTTTTAGGTGTTTTTAAAACCGCCTTGAGTCAGGGGTAGAGCGTCCAATTTCCCGGGGTTACAAAATTCCCGGGAAACGGGAAATTTTCAACAAATTTCCCGGGAAATCCCGGGAATTCCCGGGAAATTTGAAATTTTACGAAAATTATTATTATCCTGTTTCTGATTAATCTTTTGCAACGAAATTGTATAGAACAGCAACTTTAATGGTCAAAATGAGTGAGAGGATCAATAAATGGCTTGACTGCTTGTAAAAAATCATGCAACTTTGAGAAAATATATAAACTTTCTAATTTTTAAATCTTTTAAATCGTCCCAAATGAAAGAAAATATGATTAGTATTTATGTTGAGAAGGATTTTTTTAAATCAAAGTGTTTGGACAGTGAAAATCTATGCTCCACAACCATAAAATTGCTTTTTAATTTGTCACAGTGACCAGAAAGTTAAAATAAAAAAACCAAAAAATTCAACTTGTGAATAAATAAATAATCATTGAATTTACCTTGAAAATCTAATTCCTAGCGCTTTTTAACTTGAAACACTATTTTCAACTAGGAAATTTGATACGAAGTTGTTTTTTAATGGTTTTTCATGGTTTTATGATATGATTTTAGTTATATGGTATTCAGCCTAATAAATCAATTAGATTAAAATAATTTTGAGTATTTGAAAGTGGTTGAAATTCAACGATATTTTTTCTTATATAAATAAATTTATAACTTCAATCAAAATTTTCTCACACAAACCTTTTTTAAAAATTTAATTATATCAGTTCAATTTCCATCCAACATGTTCAAGGTAAATAAAGTCAAACAAATCTCAATGTTGATATTGGCCGGAAGATGTACATATCTTATTTTCAAATTATATTACAAAAAAAAAAAACAAAAAAAAAGGTTGTCAAAAATAAAATAGTTAATATTCATTCAATAACAGCGTAACTGTTGTTGCCCAACATATAAGCAAACAATATTCCTAGTGATGAATACTTCAGAAATAAATATTATCTGAATTAAACCTTGACAGGAAATTTACAGACAATCTGATTTGTTCAATATGAATCAGGTTCTCCAATTATTATTTTTTGTATAATTTCAAAACATTGGTGCCAAAAAGGTAGGAAAGTGTATACTTCTGCTTGTATTTCGGGAATTCCCGGGAAATTCACAAATTTCCCGGGAAACGGGAAATATTTTTATCCGGGAAATCCCGGGACGGGAAATTGGACGCTCTAGTCAGGGTATTAAAAAACACCCAAAAAGGAAAAACTGAAAATTTGGTTTATTGGTCCTTTTAAAAAAAACTCCAGCAATTAACATTTTCATCACAAAAACTCAATTTCCCAAAAACGTAGGAGCGGCCGTGGCTGACTGGCTACGGTGTTCGCTTTGTACGCGAATGGTCCTGGGTTCGATTCCCATCTGCTCCCAACGAGAAAGTATAGGAAATATTAATCTTGAAACTCTGAACATGAACGAAAAATCTAAGTCGCTCGAGTCGGGGTTCGATCCCCCGTCCTTTGGATTGGTAAGCAAAAATGCTAACCACTAGGCCATCGCGACTTGGTGATGATTGGAATCAGGAATACTGTTACTATCAACTATATACGCGCTGGGTCCTTGTCCATTTGACAAGGGTTCGGAAGTTCTAAATAACGTTTGAATCCGATTGATGCAAACGTTCTTCAGGGCGGGGCTTGTCGATAAAGCTGAAGTACCTCACGCTCGGCTAGCCAGCGTAGAAATGGGTCACCAAAGCTCGGCAGAGCTAACACCTTCCAGATGCCTATGCGAGTTATTTGCATGTATAGAATGTAGATCTAAAAATACATGGAAACAACTCAATTTGTAAGAAACGACCGCGTGGTCCCGTTTGGTTGGTTGCACACACACACACACACACACACACACACACACACACACACACACACACACACACACACACACACACACACACACACACACACACACAAACTCAATTTCCCAAAAACGTATTTTTTGATTTTCGAGATTTTTTAATTTGTTTTAGGGGACAAAACCCGCAACTTTTGAGCCATAGAGAAGTATGGTAAAAAAATCTGCTGCCAAGTATAAATTTTTGAAAAAATAGTGATTTTTGGAAAAAATCGAAATTAAACATAAAAACAAATTTGACCGCAATTTTTAATGTAAAATTGAATTTACAATCGAAAAGTGCTTCACAGATTTTTTGATAAAAGGCTCCGTTGTTTTGAAATTAATACTAACATTTTAAAAGCACGTAATATAGAATGTTTGGCCCATTATTTAAAATTTTTAATCGTGGTTCAAAAAAATTCAAAATATTGTTTTCGAAAAATTGGAAAATTTCACGAATGCTTCATATTTCATCATTGAAAATTGGACCGGATGTCGACATTAGAAAATGGTGGGTTGTTTTGGTAAGACTTAAACAACTTCAATTTTTATGTTTTTTTTTCTTTTACGCTGCTGTATCTCAGCAACCAGAGGTCCAATCTTTAATGTCTCTTAGACAATTTCATAGCAAATTTTCTGAACCCTTCAAAAAAAAAAATTTTTCAGGGATGATCTCATGGTCACTGCTTTTAAAAATTGAAAAACTGCAAATATTTTTGATTTTAAACTTTTGGTGGCTCTATCTTTCAAACGGAGCCCTTTATCAAATAATCTGTCGAGTACTTTTCGATTGCAAATTCATTTTTAATAAAAGAATGAGGTCAATTGATTTTGGCATAACATTTTGATTTTTTTTTCCAAAAATCACTATTTATTCAAAAATTAATTTTTTGACCAAACTTCTCAAAAGTTGTGGGTTTTTGTCCCCTAAAACATCAAAATATCTAGAAAATCAAAATGGACAGCTGCCAAAATTGTATGGAGACTTGTATGGGTGAACCAATGACACAAAAAAGCTTCTTTGGTTTTTGGGAAAGCCCGCACAAAGTTTGAGCCAAATAAAAAAATTCAAATAAAATCCATTTCCGGTTTTGGTAGAGAGTTGCTCTGCATACGAAATCTAACAATTATAAATGGTGAACAGGGTTACCAGGTCTAAACAGGAAAAAAATCTTGAAAAACCTGACAAGGCACTTTTCTCAAATAATAAGCAATTTTGTGTTCACAACCGGTGTATTTTCCCTTTTTATACATTATGAACAAAATACATCTAATTAATTAAGTGTGGAAGAAATAAAAAATATTTTTTCCAATTGCCACTCAATGCTAGATTTATCTGGCAACCTGGCACCCATGATGGTGAAGTGGAGGAAGGATATGGGTAATTCTCCGCCAACTCACACAGCAGTTGACCCGACCCCTCTTCGATTTGCGTGAAACTTTGTCCTAAGGGGTAACTTGTGTCCCTGATCACGAATCTGAGGTCCGTTTTTTTATATCTCGTGACGGAGGGGCGGTACGACCCCTTTCATTTTTGAACATGCGAAAAAAGAGGTATTTTTTAATAATTTGCAGCCTGAAACGGCGATGAGATAGAAATTTGGTGTCAAAGGAACTTTTATGTAAAATTAGAATCCCGATTTGATGGCGTACTCAGAATTCCGAAAAAACGTTTTTTTCATCGAAAAAACACTATAAATATTTTAAAAAATTCTCCCATTTTCCGTTACTCGACTGTAACATTTTTTGGAACATATCATTTTATTGGAAATTTAATGTACTTTTCGAATCTACATTGACCCAGAAGGGTCATTTTTTCATTTAGAACAAAATTTTTCATTTTAAAATTTCGTGTTTTTTCAGACAATTACAAAAATTTTGATATATAGACATAAGGGGTTTGCTTATAAACATCACGAGTTATCGCGATTTTACGAAAAAAAAGTTTTGAAAAAGTTGGTCGTCATCGATCATGGCCGTTCATGGTCACCCGCGACAGACACGGACGACGAAACAAAGAGAAACGCAAAAAATAACTTTTTCAAAACTTTTTTTCGTAAAATCGCGATAACTCGTGATGTTTATAAGCAAACCCCTTATGTCTATATATCAAAATTTTTGTAATTGTCTGTTCTACAACTTTGTAGAACATTGTTACACTCTAAAAAATAACCCTGCAAAGTTAGAAAAAACACGAAATTTTAAAATGAAAAATTTTGTTCCAAATGAAAAAATGACCCTTCTGGGTCAATGAAGATTCGAAAAGTACATTAAATTTCCCATAAAATGATATGTTCCAAATTTTTTTACAGTCGAGTAACGGAAAATGGGAGAATTTTAAAAACTTTTTTAGTGTTTTTTTCGATGAAAAATACGTTTTTTTCAGAATTCTGAGTACGCCATCAAATTGGGTGTCTAATTTTACATAAAAGTCCCTTTGACACCAAATTTCTATCTCATCGCCGTTTCAGGCTGCAAATTATTAAAAAACACCTCTTTTTTCGCATGTTCAAAAATGAAAGGGGTCGTACCGCCCCTCCGTCACGAGATATAAAAAAAAAACGGACCTCAGATTCGTGATCAGGGACACAAGTTACCCCTTAGGACAAAGTTTCACGCAAATCGAAGAGGGGTCGGGGCAACTTTTCCCGATTTCGTGTGAGTTTGTAGAGAATTACCCATATGAATTATTCAAAATTTTGTAGAACTCAGATGGTTGAACTGTTTTTATGGCGATGGTGATTGATGAAGTTTCATTTTCTTTATGAAAATACATGTTCTGAAAATTCGAATTCGAATCTGCTCCCCCGCATCTGTGACACGCCCTCTTTTTCTTAGATTTTTGTAAAACCTCCTTTTAAAGATGCATTTTTCTAACTTGGGTGAGCATATTTGATAATTTTTTGATGTAGAAGCATTTGGAATGAAACAAAAAAAAATAATCAAAATCGAAATTTCAAAAATCAAAATCCTTAATTGCGATTTTCACTGAAAATCCGTTCCTAAACAAAACCCAACTGTATACTCGTCGAAAACTTGCAGCTCATCGTCCCGTCGCGAGCTGCCTGGTGCGGAGAAACATCAACCCATCGTCGTCAAGCTAAACGTTCCACAAATCCTCACACACGGAGTTCCATCCTAAATCCATCTGCCATTCGGTGCCAGGCATTCGGGCCTTCCTGGCTCACCACGGCACTCTTCTAAGCCCTTCTCCGGGTGGTGGCGACGACCCCCTGGCCATAAATAGTGCTGCCAAATGAGCATAGCGACATAAAATGGCCCATAAAACGAACTCTTACATAAATAACCAGTAAAATATTTGTACGAAATCATTGTTCAGGAATTAAGCGTGTAGAACACGTTAAGTTCAGATTAAATTTTTCCTCTTCATTTCGAGCCCTGCCCCCCGGCGGCAATTTAAATATTTGCATGGGTTTGCCTGCTGGCTTCGACAGTCACGTCCTTCCGGCGGGGGCCTGAAACTGAGCTTTTCCGTGGAAAATCCGTATCGCACGCTGAGCTCATGAAAAGATTCCGTGTGTCGTGTGCCAGAATGTGCCAGCGTACGAGTTCATAGAGTCATTTTTAGAGCGTCACGTAATTTCAACCGAAATTTGGGGCCCGCGGGATTGCACGAGCCTAGCTCACCAACCCGTTCCAAATAAAATAGCAGATTCCTTGCATGGATGGAAGTGTAGTACGCTCTCCTAACAAAGGGGGCCGCCTGAACGGATCGATGCCGATTCGCAGTTGGGAAAAAAGGATTGAGGACTGTAAACAGGAGTGCACAAAAATAAATGATATTTTTTAAATAATTTGTTTTGGAATTTGAAAAGAAAAAAAGGCACAGTTAAAGGAACAACACCTTGAGCTCTAGAGCTCTGTACTGGATCTGTAAACTAAAATACAAATCTGTCCCTGCAAATGAAACAGGTGTTCTATTTTAAAGCCATTCTATTTTGCTTAAACTTTACTTTTTAAGTTTTATGGTTTGTACAGAGCTTCAAATGCAGGGTTTCCAGGCGGCCAGCTAAATCTTGGAAAACCAAAATTTTCAATTCTGCTCTTCAGAATTATATAAACCATGTTTTTCTCCTGATATTGAAAAATTGTACCAAACTTTTAGCTTTCAGTCGATTTTAAATAAATTATTGGTCACAAAGTTAATTTATTTCGGTTATTTTTAAAGGTTTAATGTTTTTGAAATAAAAACTAGGTCGTTCTAAAACACACACGTAACTTGATCCAAGTTGACGAAATTTTGCAAATAACATTTTTACCTTCCACCAGCGTTGCCAGCTCAAACTGAAGAGGAAGGAGGATATTTTTTATCATACATATTTACTTTATTGATCGATTAAAAATTTAACTCGTGTTATAAATAAAAAAAAATGCAAAATTAGCAGAAAATGAAAATGTGTCAAAGTAGGGGAAATATACCCATTTTAATCACTCTAAGCCGTTCGACCAATTCTCATCACTTTTGCCGTTTTCCGCTATTAAATCAACATTTTCAGATGTATCAACAATGGAGAGTTGCTTGCTTTCTTTTATTTGAGCTATTTAAGAGCGAGTCCACGAGAAAAGCATTCCCATCTCGCGTCGACCTCACCAATCTGCCTGAAATTTTCAGGGATTATTTGTACATATAAAACTAGCATCTGGCCAAAATATGAGCACTCTAGGTCAACAGGAAGTGGGGCAAATCGGGACACAAAGTTTGAAGGTTCAAAACGTCAAAATCTAAAAAAAGCTATAACTCAGGAAAAATTCAATTTAATTCCAAAATTCAAAATGCATTTGAAAGGGCTTAAAAAATGCAACAAAATGCAGGAAGAAGCATCCCAATTGGTTAAATCTAAAGGGAGTTATTGGCATTTTAGTGAAAAAATAGCATAATTTTCAAACTCAAATAAAAAAGTGTTCCATCCAGATATCAACTAGGTTCGACCTGCAGCTTGTAGGGGACATTTGAGGCTATCATCTGAGACCGAGAACGCTTTGGGTAAGGCAGTTTAACATATTAAATAGACACTTTTACTTTTAGAGAATTTTTTGATTGTAAAGTTTTGCTCGGGGACCCCTTAGATCCCAGTTTCTTGTGATAATTTTATCATATTCGAGTTCCTGAGACAATTTCACAATAGAAACACGTATAAAAATGTTTATTTTCATCCATTTTAACCCTTTAAAAAATGAAAGTTTAAAGTAGGGCTATGCTATTTTTTCACTAAAATGCCAATAACTCCCTTTAGATTTAACCAATTGGGATGCTTCTTCCTGCATTTTGTTGCATTTTTAAGCCTTTTCAGATGCATTTTGAATTTTGGAATTAAATTGAATTTTTCCTAAGTTATAGCTTTTTTTTTAGATTTTTGACGTTTTTGAACCTTCAAACTTTGTGTCCCGATTTGCCCCACTTTGTGTTGACCTAGAGTGCTCATATTTTGGCCAAATGCTAGTTTTATATGTACAAAAAATCCCTGAAAATTTCAGGCAGATTGGTGAGGTCCAAACGACGTCCCATACAAAGGGGTATGCCCTGTTCGTGGACTCGCTCTTAAATATTAATTTGAAACAGTCAAAAACATTTTATGAAAGCTGGAATTCATGAACAAAATGTGGATAGGCCGATAATAGAAATAGGCTGAAAAGGGGTATAATTCCCCTATGACATAGAGAATGACTACCAATTGAAAAAATGGCAATCCCAAATCTGTAAGGAAACCTGGCAACCATGCATTCCACCCTTTTTTCAATTTTTAACGGCACATAGCCCCAACTCCTATTACATAAAATCCAGCTCATATTAGGTCAAAGCTTCTGAATGCCCGCAAAAAAGTAATTTATGTTACATCCTACTCAGTACACTTTGTTGAAACATAAACACTATTTTAAAAGCAGCAACACTGTTGAAAATGTCTACAAATAGATAATTTTTCATATTTCATACTTCAGACCTAATTTACAAATCTTGAAATTATTTTTAAAATTTCACAAAAAATATTTTTTTAGCATTGATACACGAATTAATAATTTAAAAAATGGGTAATTCTCTACCAACTCACACGAAATCGAGAAAAGTTGCCCCGACCCCTCTTCGATTTGCGTGAAACTTTGTCCTAAGGGGTAACTTTTGTCCCTGATCACGAATCCGAGGTCCGTTTTTTGATATCTCGTGACGGAGGGGTGGTACGACCCCTTCCATTTTTGAACATGCGAAAAAAGAGGTGTTTTTCAATAATTTGCAGCCTGAAACGGTGATGAGATAGAAATTTGGTGTCAAAGGGACTTTTATGTAAAATTAGACGCCCGATTTGATGGCGTACTCAGAATTCCGAAAAAACGTATTTTTCATCGAAAAAAACACTAAAAACGTTTTAAAAATTCTCCCATTTTCTGTTACTCGACTGTAAAAAATTTTGGAACATGTCATTTTATGGGAAATTTAATGTACTTTTCGAATCTACATTGACCCAGAAGGGTCATTTTTTCATTTAGAACAAAAATTTTCATTTTAAAATTTCGTGTTTTTTCTAACTTTGCAGGGTTATTTTTTAGAGTGTAACAATGTTCTATAAAGTTGTAGAGCAGACAATTACAAAAAATTTGATATATAGACATAAGGGGTTTGCTTATAAACATCACGAGTTATCGCGATTATACGAAAAAAAGTTTTGAAAAAGTTGGTCGTCACCGATCATGGCCGTTCATGGTCACCCGCGACAGACACGGACGACGAAACAAAGAGAAACGCAAAAAGTAACTTTTTCAAAACTTTTTTTCGTAAAATCGCGATAACTCGTGATGTTTATAAGCAAACCCCTTATGTCTATATATCAAAATTTTTGTAATTGTCTGCTCTACAACTTTGTAGAACATTGTAACACTCTAAAAAATAACCCTGCGAAGTTAGAAAAAACACGAAATTCTAAAATGAAAAATTTTGTTCTAAATGAAAAAATGACCCTTCTGGGTCAATGTAGATTCGAAAAGTATATTAAATTTCCCATAAAATGACATGTTCCAAAATTTTTTACAGTCAAATAACGGAAAATGGGAGAATTTTTAAAACTTTTTAAGCGTTTTTTTCGATGAAAAATACGTTTTTTCGGAATTCTGAGTACGCCATCAAATCGGGCGTCTAATTTTACATAAAAGTCCCTTTGACACCAAATTTCTATCTCATCACCGTTACAGGCTGCAAATTATTGAAAAACACCTCTTTTTTCGCATGTTCAAAAATGGAAGGGGTCGTACCGCCCCTCCGTCACGAGATATCAAAAAACGGACCTCGGATTCGTGATCAGGGACAAAAGTTACCCCTTAGGACAAAGTTTCACGAAAATCGAAGAGGGGTCGGGGCAACTGCTGTGTGAGTTGGCGGAGAATTACCCAAATGATAATATTTTTTTAAAAATTACAGACTGACAATTGGGTGACAAATAATCGTAATCGCTTTGGAATCTTTCTGAGGCTGTACATTACGTATTTATGAAATGCATTTTTTAAGAATCTAGTTGTTTGCCGAAGACATCAAATCAATCAGAAAATCTCATCTCGAGATAAATATCATCATATGAGCAATTCTCTACCAAAACCGGAAATGGATTTTATTTGTATTTTTTGATTTGGCTCAAACTTTGTGGGGGCCTTCCCTATGACCAAATAAGCTATTTTGCGTCATTGGTTCACCCATACAAGTCTTCATACAATTTTGGCTGCTATCCATACAAAAATGGTATGTAAATATTCAAACAACAGTAACTTTTGAGTGAATTTTCGGATCAATGTGGTGTCTTCGGCAAAGATGTAGGTATTGTTGGGGACTTTTGAGAAAAAAATTGGTACACGGAAAAAAAAATGCAGATTTTTTAATCAACTTTTTTTTAACTAAAACTCAATTTCCCAAAAACGTATTTTTTGATTTTCAAGATTTTTTGATATGTTTTAGAGGACAAAAATCCGCAAATTTTGAGCCTTAGAGAAACATGGTCAAAAAATCTGCCGACACGAAAATTGAAGTTTTCAAAATCTCACCAAAACAACCCACCATTTTCTAATGACGATATCTCAGCAATTAATGGTCCGATTTTCAATGTTAATACATGAAACATTCGTGAAATTTTCCGATATTTTCGAAAAAAATATTTTTAAAGTTTTCAAATCAAGACTAGCATTTTAAATGAGCGTTATATTCAATGTTTGGCCCTTTTAAAATGTTAGGCGTCATCCATAAAGTACGTCAATCTCTAGGGGGCGAGGGGGGGGGGGGGTTGTCATAAGCGTGACAAAGTGTGACAAGGGGGAGAGAGGGGGTCCGTTAGACCGTGACGTCACGCTAGAATATTTCCTGAATACTGAAAATTCAGTTAAAAAATATATCTAAAAAGAGTTTTTTTTAGATAAAATTTACTCATAAATCAAACACGACACAAGGCTTTAAGATACTGAGTTTCCGATGATAGATTTAATATGCTTAAATTATTGGATTTTCAAAAAAAAACTGTTGATGGTGATTTCTATCACTATAACATTCAACAAAAAAAATCTAAACACAACCTGTAAAAATTAAAAACTTTCTCGATTGATTTCTTAATTTATAAATAATCCTATTTATACATAAATCATGTAATAATTATTCAAAAATCAATATGAAGGGGGGTTCAACAGAATGTGACGTACTTTTCGAAGGGGGGTTGGAGCCAGCGAGACAAAGTGTGACATAGGGGGGAGGGGGGTTAATTTTGGCCGATTTTAGCGTGACATATGTTATGGATGACGCCTTAGTCTTGATTTAAAAAATTTCAAAATATTTTTTTCGAAGAGATCGGAAAATTTCACGAATGTTTCATATTTTAACATTGAAAATCGAACCATTAATTGCAGAGATATCGTCATTAAAAAATGGTGGGTTGTTTTGGTGAGATTTAGAAAACTTCAATTTTCGTGTTTCTTTTTCTTAAAGCGGCTCTATCTCAGCAACCCGAGGTCCAATCTTCAATGTCTCTTAAACAATTTGATAGCAAATTTTCTGAACTTTTCAAAAAAAAATAATTTAGAAATGGTCACTCATGGTAACTATTTTTAAAAATCGAAAAACAGCCAATACTTTGCAAAAATCAAACTTTCAGTGGCTATATCTTGAAAACGGAGCCCTTTATCAAAAAATCTGTAGAGTACTTTTCAATTGCAAATTCAATTTTGCATTAAAAAATAATTTCAAATTTGTTTTTGCATGAAACTTCAATTTTTTTCCAAAAATCACTACTTTTTCAAAAATTTATAACTCGGCGGCAGATTTTTTGACCATGTTTCTCTATGGCTCAAAAGTTGCGGATGTTTGTCCCCTAAAACATATAAAAAAATCTCGAAAATCAAAAAATACGTTTTTTGGGAAATTGAGTTTTAGTGAAAAAAAAGTTAATAAAAAAATCTGCAAATTTTTTTTCCGTGTACCTATTTTTTTCTCAAAAGTCCTCAACAATACCTACAACTTTGCCGAAGACACAAAATTGATCAGAAAATTCACTCAAAAGTTACTGTTGTTTGAATATTTACATACCATTTTTGTATGGACAGCAGCCAAAATTGTATGGAGAATATAGCTTATTTGGTCATTGGGAAGGCCCCCATAAAGTTTGAGCCAAATCAAAAAATGCAATAAATAAAATTGTCGAAATCGGCTGGTTTCGTAGAGAGTTGCTCATATCTCTTATTTTATAATATATTGCCGTACCCATTTTGTATGACCTGCCCACAAAATTGTATTGGGACTTATGTGGAGAAGCTAATGATGCAAAATTGCATGAAGCCTTGTATGGATGAACCAATGATACAAAATGGCTTCTTTGGTTATAGGAAAGGCCCCGGCTTCGGTGGAGAACTGCTCAGTAAGTCATTTGTTTTCTAAATATCTCAAAGCCACGGCACCGCATGGTAGGCAATGTTTTTCTCCAAAAAGGGGCGAAAAATATTGTTTGGAATAATGTGGCCATTATTCGTGGAATGAGACAGCAGCCGGGAATGGAATGGAGTGTGCCACGGAAACGGGAAACTGCTCTGTGTGACAATGCGAGGAATTCGACACTAGTCACTCCACCCCGCCCCGGCATCAAGCCAGCAGGCAGACAACTTTCGACGAATAGTAACAATGCCTCGCAAAGTTACGCGAAATGCAAATCTTCCAAAACTGGGGAAATGGAAAATGAGAAAACGGCGCGCTGGTTGATTGAGTTGGTTGTCAGTTTGAGCGATGGAAAAGAATGACACCGGATTTTGGTATTTCAGCCTTGTGAAGGAGTCATACATTTTTTTTGGATATTTCCAGAATTTCTTAGCTAGTAGAAATAGTAGTGAAAAGGAAATCTCTCCTCAAACAAACTTAAAACAAAGATTCAGTTACAGAAGCAAATCTCAATCACAAGTGTTAACCACAAGTTTTCTCTGCAACAAAGAAGCAACAATAATCCAGTGATTGGATTAGACTATTCCTGACAGGCAGATATTTCACCAGGCTCCTAATTCTACCCGGTTTCCCAAAATATCAAACAATCCGATCACAATCTGCAACCAAACTAACCCCTGCTCATCCGGCTGTCAGAAGCAGACCGGATCAGTTTCAAAATTCCTATTCCAGCAAAAAAAAATGCGTTCTATTCTTTTCGTACAATGCCACCCGGAAGTGATCTCATCACCCTTAAAGCTCCTCAGTAAAGTGTGTTCACCTAACCGGAAACTGCTGCTGCTGAAAGTGCACACACATGGCAAAATCAGGCATAAAGGATGATTATAATCCCATTTCAAAACTCCCAGATGTACATTAATGTTTCACGATGATCCAACCGGAAGACAGGCACCAGCAGCAGCCGCTGCCAGTGACATCTCTGTTCTGTTCTAACTTTGCCCAAAAGCCTACATGAAGGGGTAGCTTTTTTGGCAAAAAAGTTCTGGATCATTTTCGATTAGGGGCCCTTTTCTCTGTTGTTGCTCCTGTTGCTTCTTTTTTTTTTTCGAGGAAACTTGCTGGCAATCTGGGAATGTATACGGAAAATTCAATCAAATAAAACTGTCAAATTTTCTTTTCGTTCGCTATGGCGTCGATCCTTGAGGGACTTTGTGGAATTCCCACAACTTTCAGCGAAGGTTTTTTAGAGCTTAGCAATTCTTTGCAAAATGAAGAAATGGGAACTACAACCCTTTGTGGTTATGTTTCTGTCAAACATAATACAGTCCAGACTCGATTATCCGAAGCCTCGAATATCCGAAGCTTCGATTATCTGAAGTTCGACTATCCGAAGGTTTGTATGGGACTTCGGATAATCGTATCACGAACAAAAAAAAATCGTTTTTTTTCTTTTTTTTGTTTTAAACATGGGTAATTCTCAACCAACTCACACGAAATCGAGAAAAGTTGCCCCGACCCCTCTTAGATTTGCGTGAAACTTTGTCCTAAGGGGTAACTTTTGTCCCTGATCACGAATCCGAGGTCCGTTTTTTGATATCTCGTGACGGAGGGGCGGTACGACCCCTTTCATTTGTGAACATGCGAAAAAAGAGGTGTTTTTCAATAATATGCAGCCTGAAATGGTGATGAGATAGAAATTTGGTGTCAAAGGGACTTTTATGTAAAATTAGATGCCCAAATTGATGGCGTACTCAATATTCGGAAAAAAAACGTATTTTTCATCGAAAAATACACTAAAAAAGTTTTGAAAGCTGTGCCATTTTCCGTTACTCAACTTTAAAATTTGTTGGAACATGTAATTTTAAGGGAAATTTGATGTACTTTTCGAATCCACATTGACCCATTGGTCATTTTTTCATTTAGAACAAAAATTTTCATTTTAAAATTTTGTGTTTTTTCTAACTTTGCAGGGTTATTTTTTAGAGTGTAACAATGTTCTACAAAGTTGTAGAGCAGACAGTAACAAAAATTTTGATGTGTAAACATAAGGGGTTTGCTTGTAACTATCACGAGTTATCGCGGTTCTACGAAAAAATGTTTTGAAAAAGTTTCTTTTTGCGTTTCTCTTTGTTTCGTCGTCCGTGTCTGTCTGTATTTTTATTTATTTTTTTAACTCGATTATTCGAAGCCTCGATTATCCGATGTTTCGATTATCTGAAGTTCGATTATCCGAAGGTTTGTATGGGACTTCGGTTAATCGAATCACGAACAAAAAAAATGTTTTCGTATTTTTTTATTTTCTTACTTAAACATCAAATTCGAGTTCTGCGAACACATTTTAGTCAATCTGGTCCGTCCCATATGTGAAAACAGCAAGCCGAGAAAAACGCATGTCAAATTTGTACCGCCCATATAGCTTCGTGTTAGAATTTCACGAAATAGTGGATTTTCTCCAGTTTTCTAGAACAAAGTACTCAATTTTATTGGTTTTTCTTATAGTTTACATGATTTCGAACCAAACTACATCATTACCTCAAAATTGACGAAACTGCATATGGGATGGACTAGCTTCGAGCGGCAGCTTACCAGTTGGAAAATATTTCAAAAATAAATTGAAATCCAATCAATGTCACCCAAGTTTACGGAACTTTTTTTCTTTTTCAGCAATGTCCCAATCCAGAGGACAAAAAATAATTATTGTCAAAAATTAACATATCTTCAAAAAAAATTAATATTGATTGCTAACTAGGTATTTTGAAAATAATTTTTGAGTATCCCACAATAAATATTTTTACTATCGGAATCAATGAAAAGTCCCGACCATTTGATACCCATATTGTAAGATATTTAAATATTAAGTTTTTTTTCGAAAATTCGCTGTTTTGTGAATTTTTTTAGTTTTTCACAAAAAATATTATAACTTTCGAAATGTATGAAAGCATTCCGATCATTTGATAGCCATATTGTAATGAACTAAAACAAAAATACGTAGTTTTGTGAAAATTTTGATTATTTAAAAAAAAAATTATACTAACTTTCCAAATATATGAAATAATCCCGATCATTTGATACCCATATTTAAAAAAAAAAAACAGAAATTTTTAAAACTTTTTTGAAAATATGTAGTTTTGTGAAAATTTTGACTATTTTCAAAAACTTGTGTAGTAACTTTCTAAATTTATGAAAAAATCCCGATCATTTGAAACCCATTTTGTGAAAAAAATAAATTTTGAGTACTTTTTCGAAAATACGTAATTTGTGTTTTAATTTTCGAAATGTATGAAATAATCCCGATCATTTGATAGCCATATTGCAATAACAATAGTATTGAGTTAGTTTAGTTTTTAGCTATAGTTTTTCAAACAAAATTTTCCTCTCAAAACTGACAATTTTTACAAATTGTAAGCTGATGTGATACTGTCAAAATCTGTGCCAAACTGTGCCCGAAAGGAGCCCGGGGCTTTTTGATCAGAGTGGTTTCCCCCTTGATTGAGTATTTTTTCGAGAAACATTGCATTTTCAAAATACAGGAAAAATACATATTTTTGTGTAAATTTTCATGTAATTATAATTGCAAAGGATAGCTGAGAGCATCCCGATTCCAAAACACTATAATGATTTGAAGTTTGGAAGATTTTTCAGACGATTACAGCGAATGTCTCCCATATAGCCCAAATCCCATAAGCTCAGTGCTTCAGTTATGCACTCGACGGTGCTTAACCGAGGCAGCAGAACGAATTATAACCGGGGCATGACTGTATAACGATTATTTTGGTAATTTTAATTTAATATGGTACTTTTAGAACTTTTAGTACCGAGCGTGACGATCGACGGCGACGAGTTCGAGGTTGTGGAGGAGTTTGTGTACCTCGGATCGTTGGTAACGTCGGACAACAACTGCAGCAGAGAAATTCGGAGGCGCAACATCACCGGTAGTCGTGCCTACTACGGACTCCACAAGACCTTACGGTCTGGTCACCTTTCCCGGCGTACAAAGTGCACTATGTACGAAACGCTGATAAGACCCGTCGTCCCCTACGGGCACGAGACGTGGACAATGCTCGAGGAGGACCTGCAAGCGCTTGAGGTTTTCGAACGCCGAGTGCTTAGGACGATCTTTGGCGGCGTGCGTGAGAACACTGTATGGAGGAGAAGGATGAACCACGAGCTGGCGCAACTCTACGGCAAGCCAAGTATTCGGAAGGTCGCCAAGGCCGGCCGGATCCGGTGGGCCGGACACGTCGCAAGAATGCCGGACGCGCTGGATGCGCGCGAACCGAACCGGACAATCAATCCGGTGAAGTTGGTGTTCAATTCGGAGCCGGTTGGAACGCGGCGGAGGTGGGGCGCAACGTGCGAGGTGGTTAGACCAAGTGGAGGAAGATCTGAGAAGTGTGGGAGTTCCGAGTCGGAATTGGAGAGTAGCAGCCCAGGACCGAGTTCAGTGGCAGCGCATCTGGAGACAGCTCATGACCCGGAGGTTGTACGAGCAGTAAAAGTAAAGTAAGTAAGGAACCCAGGAGAGATTTACCACGTTCTTTTGGGATAATTTCGTAAGTAAATCTATACCTTGCCAAACTAATCTTGATTGGCAGGTATATAAGATTATTTAATTCGTTGTTGTTGCAACTGCATGTTTGAAAATAAGCAATGGATTTGAAGTTTTCTGAATGATCCTGTAAATGTCTGTGGATTTTTTGAGCATTATTGTGGTTCAGGGTTGATTAAATATCAGCTCTCAGCAACTAAAATTATCCAGCCTGAATATTCATGCCTCAAATACACCTGCTCTTCTCTCCCTATTGAAACTCTCAGCGCCGAACATAGCCGAACACGTTTTCGTGTTTACTCACTCGCGATTGACATTTTCCTTTTCTTTCTTATTCCCGCTTCCCCGATCATCCTACCGCAACAGCTTTTAACCACAAAAACCGCCACAAAACCAATTTCGCAAACGCAGTTTACCGGGACTCCTAATCGCCATCTCGCGTTCTCTCATTGCAGTTTTCGGAGAGATTGAGAGACTCAGCGGTGAGAGCGCATAGTCGGGGAAAAGGGGAGGAGTGATAGAGAGAGAATCCCATCGCTGGGAATCACGAGACACAAGAAGAGATCTCACAAGCTATAGTGACGGCCGCTATACTCTCGGATGTTTTTGGTGCAGAGATAATCAATTGATAGCTTTTCTATCACTCATTTGCAACACTGTTGTGGTTTTTGAAAAATTGTATGCGCCGTCTAGTCATTTTAGCGTCTAAAACTTTTTGTGTATCTCAACTAAAAAATATATAGCATTTTGAATTATGTTTAAGGCCAATACAAATCCTTATTCCAAAATTTCCTTGAAAATCGGGGCCCAAAAAATATTATTTAAAACAAATATTTTTGAAGGTTATTCTTTTTAAATCAACTATTGAATTATCAATAATACAAAAATAATAATTTCAAGACTTTACTTGAAAACGTACGACTTAAGGATTTTTTTAAAATAAATTCTTTGATATTTTGAAATTTGTAACAACAAAATAACTGCAATAATGCTCAAGCATTTTGTGACACTTTTTGCCAACAAATTTGAGAAGTGAAGATTTTCATAAAATGGACTATTTTCGACAACTAATCTTATATATATATATGTATATATAAAACAAGCCTTACCCGACAAACTTCGTTCTGCCTATTTTTTGTTTGTTGACGTTTTTTGCTATTTTGCTTATTCAGCCTCCTGTGATCAAAATTTGATTTTACGTAACTTTCTCCATACAATTTGCCGATGCTCCGGAATCGGTTCCAGAGTGGCCAAATTGTCAATTAGTAAGCGTATAAACCTTCCTTGGACTTATACGAACCGAACGCAACAAAGAGCGCCTCGATCCGACGTTCCGTTCTGAATTGATTCGCGTTCGAACAAAACCGTCGAAATTTTTTATATATATATATCTTGACTTTTTTTTGATAAGGTCCTATAAACAAAAGTAAACATTGAGTGTATCCCGCTTACTCCGATGGACTTTGACATAAGGTGTGAAAGGGATACACTCAATGTTTACATTTGTTTATAGGACCTAATCAAAAAAAAGTCAAGATATATAGATTTCGACGGTTTTGTTCGAACGCGAATCAGTTCAATACGGCCGTCGAATTGAGATGCTTTTTGTTGCGTTGGGTTCGTATAAGCCCAAGGAAGGTTCTAACTCCAAAAAGTTACAACTTTGGCCACTCTAGAACCGATTCCGGAAAATCTGCCGATTGTATGGGAAAAGTTTCGTATAATCAAATTTTGATCACAGGAGGCTGAAAAAGCTAACAAGCTAAAAACGTCAACAAACGAAAAAAAGGCAGAACGAAGTTTGTCAGGTAAGGCTTGTTATATATATTTTTTTATAAATATTTCTGCATTAAAGGTGTAGTTCAGTTGAATTCAATTAACAAGATTTAATAAGACTTTTAATTAAATAATTGTTTATGTTTCTTTTTTGAATAGTTCACAGCTTACGCAACATAAAAATTGTTTAATTATGTCCTTCATCTCAAACAGGTGATCAAACAACTGAAAATGAAAAAAAAAAAAGTGCACTTTTCCTGAGAACAAATCTGCTCAGAACAAAAAAACCCCGCACGTGGTGAATTGAATCGTGAAACAAAGTTTTTACTCCTATTGAATTACAATTACATTACCACCATCAGACGACGACCTGGTCGCCGGACCCAGAGCTTCGGGGACAAAGTCGCGCCCATAAAGTGCATTCCGGTGTGTGGGTCTGACGGTTCAGATTTCGGTTCCACTCGGTCACGGATTGTGGCGACGTGAAAACTTGGTCCATCCCAGAGAGAGAGTGCTTGGGAAAAAGGTCGGGAAATTTGTGTGGCGATAATAATTTATCGCTGGGACACCTGGAAGCGACGCTCGACGTACGTAAATTTCCGTCTCGACGTTAGTTGACTACCTGTGGACCTCCCAATCCGTTGCAGGTTGGTTGGGGTAAAAATTGACCGGAAATGGAGAGCTTTGGAAGGGGTTGGAACGATGTCTTAAATTTGGCAGAGTTGGAGCTGGGTTTGATTTTTTTCGTTCCACCGCCAGGGAGTGTGCGAAAGTTCATTTAAAGTGCATTAAATTACGCGGCTACACGTGACTTTGACTAAACTTTTACGGCGATAACTGTTGAACACAATGGGAAAAAGATTCGGCGAAAAAAATCAGGTAGATAGATCTGTGCTGAAGCACCTCAAGCGTTTGTTTAATGTTTAATGTTTAATGTTTAATGTTTAATGTTTAATGTTTAATGTTTAATGTTTAATGTTTAATGTTTAATGTTTAATGTTTAATGTTTAATGTTTAATGTTTAATGTTTAATGTTTAATGTTTAATGTTTAATGTTTAATGTTTAATGTTTAATGTTTAATGTTTAATGTTTAATGTTTAATGTTTAATGTTTAATGTTTAATGTTTAATGTTTAATGTTTAATGTTTAATGTTTAATGTTTAATGTTTAATGTTTAATGTTTAATGTTTAATGTTTAATGTTTAATGTTTAATGTTTAATGTTTAATGTTTAATGTTTAATGTTTAATGTTTAATGTTTAATGTTTAATGTTTAATGTTTAATGTTTAATGTTTAATGTTTAATGTTTAATGTTTAATGTTTAATGTTTAATGTTTAATGTTTAATGTTTAATGTTTAATGTTTAATGTTTAATGTTTAATGTTTAATGTTTAATGTTTAATGTTTAATGTTTAATGTTTAATGTTTAATGTTTAATGTTTAATGTTTAATGTTTAATGTTTAATGTTTAATGTTTAATGTTTAATGTTTAATGTTTAATGTTTAATGTTTTATGTTTTATGTTTAATGTTTAATGTTTAATGTTTAATGTTTAATGTTTAATGTTTAATGTTTAATGTTTAATGTTTAATGTTTAATGTTTAATGTTTAATGTTTAATGTTTAATGTTTAATGTTTAATGTTTAATGTTTAATGTTTAATGTTTAATGTTTAATGTTTAATGTTTAATGTTTAATGTTTAATGTTTAATGTTTAATGTTTAATGTTTAATGTTTAATGTTTAATGTTTAATGTTTAATGTTTAATGTTTAATGTTTAATGTTTAACGTTTAATGTTTAATGTTTAATGTTTAATGTTTAATGTTTAATGTTTAATGTTTAATGTTTAATGTTTAATGTTTAATGTTTAATGTTTAATGTTTAATGTTTAATGTTTAATGTTTAATGTTTAATGTTTAATGTTTAATGTTTAATGTTTAATGTTTAATGTTTAATGTTTAATGTTTAATGTTTAATGTTTAATGTTTAATGTTTAATGTTTAATGTTTAATGTTTAATGTTTAATGTTTAATGTTTAATGTTTAATGTTTAATGTTTAATGTTTAATGTTTAATGTTTAATGTTTAATGTTTAATGTTTAATGTTTAATGTTTAATGTTTAATGTTTAATGTTTAATGTTTAATGTTTAATGTTTAATGTTTAATGTTTAATGTTTAATGTTTAATGTTTAATGTTTAATGTTTAATGTTTAATGTTTAATGTTTAATGTTTAATGTTTAATGTTTAATGTTTAATGTTTAATGTTTAATGTTTAATGTTTAATGTTTAATGTTAAATGTTACCTTTTTTGATTTCTACTTTACTTTCAAATCACCAGTTCTTGAATATAATAATCAAAATTTTCAATTGTCAATACTCGACAAAACCCAGTAGCAATCACCCTTCAGCGATATCGAAAATCCAATTTACCTGTCAACAGTAGCAGAGAAATCATCCAGTCTCATGCTCCTTAAAATTGCTACCGCCAATTTTGCTCAACTTCTCGATTCTGGTCTTGTTCTTCTTCTTCGCCCCAATCATTTTCCACCGAAGCCACCAAAGTTTGCGCGCGTGGGAGGATGTGATTTGAATGAATTCTCAGCAAACCCCCAGCTCCTTCCGCTTTCCTGATACTGATAGTTGGGGAGATATTGCACGATAGTGCACAAATTTGGCCACAGGCAACCCGGAAGGAAGTCGGTGCCGAGGACATTCTCTCTTGAAATTAGAGCCAAAGTTTCGGCTGACTGTGTGTCAGTGCAGGAACACAATGGTGGCACACTCACACACCCACAGCCCAGCAACAATGGATTGCGTTTAATGGATTGTCGGAAAGTGCTCGGAAAACTTTATCGATAAATTTGCGCTCAATGTTCGCGCGGAAAATCCTCCTTTGATAAGAGAGCTGTGGTTTTCTATCTTTTTATCTCGGATTTTTTTTGCTTACTCTTTCAAGTGTTAGTAGCTGCAGCGTCTATTGCAATTTCGTGGTCGTGGAAGCCATCATTTGTTTGGGCGGGGAGCACTTTCCAAGATCGTAGATATTCGTGTCGTTCAATGGAGCAGTCTTGGTGAATAGGTGTGGAATCTTTTGTTTAATTTGTGTGAAAGGATGAAATATTAACGTTAATGGAATTTGCGCCAAAAGTGCACTAAGACTGTGGACTTGAGACATAACTAAAACTTGAACTTAAAACTGAAATCTATAAATAACCTAAAATAGTAAACTGAACATCACAAAACCAGAAAACAAGAACAACAGAAATGAACAAATGAACAAATGAACAAATGAACAAATGAACAAATGAACAAATGAACAAATGAACAAATGAACAAATGAACAAATGAACAAATGAACAAATGAACAAATGAACAAATGAACAAATGAACAAATGAACAAATGAACAAATGAACAAATGAACAAATGAACAAATGAACAAATGAACAAATGAACAAATGAACAAATGAACAAATGAACAAATGAACAAATGAACAAATGAACAAATGAACAAATGAACAAATGAACAAATGAACAAATTAAAAATATAATTTGTAATTTTGCGATCTTTAAACTTCAAAAAGCTTCCGTGATAATTGTTTAAAGGGATACTGAATTAATCGTTTCAATCCTTTCAGATTAAAATAGCAACATTCAGCACAGTTAAATTCGCAGTCACAAGTGCCCCACAAAAATACCTTTGATGTCTACGTTAAATTTTCCCCAAGTTCAAAGGGTCAAGCTTTAAGTGGGAGGGTGGGGGTGTTGCAAATTTATTGACTCATTAAAGTCGCGTAAGCGTGAATTAACGGTTCAATGAAAAATTACTCTCATGCACCGCACATATCTGGCAAAAATGTTAAATTTACCAGTCCCACGTGAGTTTTGGCCTTTCATTAGGTCACTCAGGGAGCGGGGTTGCACGGGGTCAACACCATAAATTTGCGGAGCAATTTTTTCTCCACACCTTTTTAAGGGTAGAGTGAGCAGCCCTCTTGTTCCATGGGTGTTGATGAAAATTCATAAACAAGAACAAAAGAGCCTGCCGTGGTAAACAATCAATTAGCGGGAGCTCATTAATTTGTTGCGCACGATATACAGGTTGATTTAATTAATGAGAGGTGTGTGTGTTTTTTTGGACGTAGGGCAACACAGATTCTGGCAGCAAATAATTCGCAGTCGAAAATGTTTGTGTATGAAATTGATACTGCTTCTGCTGCTGGCATGGCGGGGAAAACTCTGCTGGAAAATTTGTTGTTTCTGTTTAACAAATTTTCCCTCGATTGTTTGCGCGATGCGTCAGTTTTCGCACTCCAGAGCCCGATATTGTTGGCAATTATTTGTTTGATTGAAATGTTTGCAAAAGCAAATTGTGAGCTCGTTCGTTTGTACATCAAACTGGTTTATCAAAAGTACAATAAATGTGATATTAATTACGTTGATGCTTTTAAAACATATTTAGCTGTATGTACATCCACAATGTGGATTTAACATATCCACAATTTTTATTTAAATTGCTATAAATTAAGTTACATTTAACACCTGTTTAACGCAGTTTGTTTAATCAACGATTTCAGAAACCACTGTTCGACTTGTTTGTAACATTAATGTTTACACAACGATCAAATCAACACTCAGCTATGACAAAAGTACAAAAAACTCTTTCACTCCCACCGTAATCTAATGAAGTGTGAGGGCTGGGAAATCGCTTTCCTTTTCCTAGTTTTTATCGCTTCAAGAAACAAAAAAAACTAGTTGAAAAAACCCCTTCAGGGTCAAAAACAGCACATCTCTCAACGGTGCAGTGTCGCGGAATAATGATGCCAACCGTGCAGATCGTGTTGACTCATGGAGAAGAGCGAAAAAAAAATCCTTGCAATTCTGATGGACAAAGTTGTGATTGCATTCGTTGGAGGAAAGTTTCTCGAGTTGTTTTCGTGGAATGAACGTAATCGGATTGATGCAATTTGATTTGTTTACTTACGTGTAGTTGCAAAGGGGCATTACCTGGAGTTAGAGAAAAATACACACTATTAGTTTGTTTTCAAAGAATGAACTCATAATTTTATTCTTGAAAAAAAAATATGTGTCTAACGTGGATTTGAGTTCTGAATTCATTGCAGTTGTTGGTTCATTTGAACATTTGTTCATTCGTTCATTTGTTCATTTGTGCATTTGTTCATTTGTTCATTTTTTCATTTGTTCATTTGTTCATTTGTTCATTTGTTCATTTGTTCATTTGTTCATTTGTTCATTTGTTCATTTGTTCATTTGTTCATTTGTTCATTTGTTCATTTGTTCATTTGTTCATTTGTTCATTTGTTCATTTGTTCATTTGTTCATTTGTTCATTTGTTCATTTGTTCATTTGTTCATTTGTTCATTTGTTCATTTGTTCATTTGTTCATTTGTTCATTTGTTCATTTGTTAGGCAAGAATCACAAACCACTTCTCTATAGAAATAAATCACTCACTCTAGCAATACGAATCCACTGGTTCTCATTAGCATTATAACTAAATTGCCAACGCACATTACGTGAGGATAATCCGTTTCAATAATAATCCATTAGGTACGTATTTTTGCCCCATACGTACAGTCCCAAATCCAGTGCCAAACCAGTAGTTAATGGTCGTTTTTACTCCTCGCGAGAGAGTGCTTTTTACCAGCCCCAAACCTCACAAATCCCATAAATTTCAGCTGTCGATCGCTTCCTGGCACCCTGCCCTCTACCGGAGGACCTGTGCCGGGCCAGATTAGTTCGATAATATCGCAATAAATCTGTTTCCATCTGGCCTCGACCCGCCAGATACAGCAGTCTCACACACACACACAGAAACCGGTGGTCTATAAATAGTAAATAATTATCATTCGGCACGCGAGAATTGATTAGGGGTCCCTCCGCCGCGAAGATAATCTCCTCCCCCACCTTACCTTAATGCCACAAAGTGGGTTGAAGGTGTTGTCCGTTGAGGTGCGACCAGGAAATAAATCTTCATTTCCACGACCTGCTTTCAGCAGGAAGCTTAACGCGACCGGCCGTAATACGTTCTTTATGGTTTCATTCCGCATTGGGGCAGCATTATTACTGACCGCTCCTTGAGGGTAGAATAGTGCCGGGAATTGATCCGGTATCAATTTGTTCTTACAGTATGTAAAAAAAGTATTTACACCCCTTGGGTACTATGCACATTTTGTGATGAAACATGTAAAAAATTTAAAGTTTGACAGGAACCTAGTACTACGTTTTGTTCAGAAACTCATGCCAAACATTTTGCTACAAAAAGCTCATGAAAAGATGATTTCTATAAAAAGTTATGTAACAAATACTATTACAAAATTTAAAAAAAGTGCAAAAAAAAGTTTGTACACCTTTCGAAAAATTAACATAAATAATGTTATTTGTTGACAAATCACCATAAATCCAGTCTCCCAACTCCAAATAGGCATCCTTGACTGATTAAAAAAAGAATTTGGATTGAATATAAAGTTTACTAACAACTTAGTATAAAAGTTTATATAACTCTGGAAATTCTATATAAAACTTATCTAAACTTAATTTTGCAAACTTTTAATTCAACTAAATGTCAATATATTACCATAGAATTGCTAAATAAACATTTTGGAGTGGGTATAACACCGTTTTGGGGGTATTAGTATCGATAGAATAGATGTTTCGTTGGAATTTCGTACCAACCCGGAATTACGTCGTAAGAACATCCGCCGGCATCCGAACCGGTACACGATTCACAAGTCAACCTATGTGGAATCGGAAAGGGCATAAAATTTCCAATCTTTTGATACCCAAACATCTAGGTTTTCTTTAAAACCTACGTTTTTAAATACCTGGGCAAAAAGTAAGTTTGATCCACGAGAACAAAAATTACGAAAGTCCATACTGTTCGGCCCGATCGTCCAGTCCCCTACGTTTTTTTTTTTTTTTTGTTCATAACTTATTTTTATTAGGTCCTTTTAGGTGCTGTGACCAGGTTAGGACCGAGGATCAAAAATACAAAAAATAATAAAAGAAAAAAAAACCGGAACTGATCTAGATTATCATTTTCTCGTGCCATGTGTCAGCAAGTGTGCGATCACGTCAATCTGTTCCTCGGGTGTCTTGCACTGCCTCAAGCGACCTCTGTATTCTCTGTAAATGGACCACAGCTCCGACTCGCTGTACAGCTTCGGTTCGCCTTGCTCCGCCTTCGGGGTTGCACCGGCGCCGGCGCCAGTATTATCTGGACTTCTTCCTGCGGGACGAGGATGTTTTTCTTCCGTCCCTACGGACGGCACCGCTCCAGGTAGCGGAGGAAAATCCGCCGCGGTGAACGCGGCTACAGCCGGAGACTGTTTGTCCTTTTTCCATGCTGGCGGCTTCGGCGTGGACGCCTGCTGCCTCGACTGGATGAACTGCGCACGTTTGGGACAGCTGCGGTCCAGACCCTCGTGAGATCCAGAGCAGTTGACACACTTCTTGGCTTCCGTTTCTTCTGCTTTGCACTTTTCCGTGCTGTGGGCACCCCCACAGCTGCTGCACCTGGGCTTGAGATGGCAGTTACTGGTTCCGTGACCGAACTGCAAGCAGTTCTTGCACTGGGTCACGTGCGGTTCTTTGTTCCGGTAGGCCACCCACCGGACGACGACTGGTCCCACTTTCTTTACCTTGCTACTCAACTCCTTCAGACTGGTATGCCCCTTGGGGAAGAGCACGATGAAAGGCGTCTCATCGATGGCGGGAAGCTGCTGCTTCCGCCTGATGGCGTGTACTGCCAAGACGTCCAGCTGATGTTCCGTCTTGAGCAGCTCCTTGACGTAATCCGGTTCCGCGTTCGGGAGACCTCGCATTACTACCCGGTGCGGTCTCGCACTGCGCTTTCCGTGCGTATAGAACTGCACCTTGTTCTTCTTCAGGTGAGCTTGCACCGTGTCGAAGTCGTCGCTCGAGAAGCACGTAATTTTGGTGCCGTACCGCGTCAGTTTGTGTTCCGGCTGGACATCACATGTCGACATCACCTTCGCAAGGCGGGCGAAACTCGTTTCTTTCACCACCAGCGGCGGCTGCTTCTTCTCCCCTGCCGACTTGCCGGGTGCTGGTACCACGGGGGTGGTTTTTTCTGCTGCTGGGTTCGCATTGTTGTTGTTGTTGCTCTTCTCCGCTAGCGGGCTGAACTTGTTGTTGCTGAGCAGTTTCTCCACTTCCTGGCCATTGCCGTCGTTGATCTCCTCCTTAGCCTTCCTGCGCCGAACCTTGATCACGGGACGAAATTCGCCCCCGTCCTCTCCTCCTCCTTCGGAGTCTTCCACCTCCATGCCCGTCGCCGCCTGCGTTTTGGGTTGGAACCCGTCCGGTTTCTCCCACACACTTTTCTTCATGGCCGCGTTCCAGTAGAACGGCCTTCCATCCTCAGCCCTATGCTCCGTCCACTCACTCTCCGCCGTCGCGGCCGCCGCCATGGCCGTCGGCGAAAGTTAAAAAAAAACACCGTCAAAAACGCGCTCAAAAGACAGACGTCTGCTCTGAGCAAGCTGTCAAACTGGAATGTGAATGCAGTCCCCTACGTTGTGCATTAACTGCGGGGACGTCCGGAACAGGAAACAAACAAAACTACGACGGCGGACGAAGACACCGCTGGGAGAACGGTACTACAAAATAAAACACGGCGACTTTCTTGGTCCCGAAGAGACGACCAGTCTCAACGGGTGTCAAAACGCATCAGAACGTATATTTCACAAATATTACAAACAACATTCAAAACAATAACAACTCAAGCAGACGTCAGTTGCCACCACTGACGTCTCTTTCGTACTCACCCCCCCGTGCGACGGGGGGTAATAAATAATCGCCGATAATAGGGTCCGCGACCCAACACATACGTTTTTGGCAGGTTGCTCAAACGAAACCATAACAACGTTTTTACATAGGTATTTAAAAACGTGGGTTTTATAGAAAACCTGGATGTATGGGTATCAAAAGATCGGAAATTGTATGCCCTTTCTGATGCCACATAGGTTGACTTGTGAATTGTGGACCGGTTCAGATGCCGGCGGATTTTCCGACGACGTCATTCCGGTTTGGTACGAAATTCCAACGAAAAATCTATTCTATCGATACAAATACCCCCAAAACGGTGTTATACCCACTCCAAAATGTTTATTTAGCAACTTTATGGTAATATAATGACATTTAGTTAAATTAAAAGTTTGCAAAATTAAGTTTCGATAAGTTTTATATAGAATTTCCAGAGTTATATAAACTTTTATACTAAGTAGTTAGTAAACATTATATTCAATCCAAATTATTTTTTTAATCAGTCAAGGAAGCCTATTTGGAGTTGGGAGGCTGGACTTATGGTGATTTGTCAACAAATAACATTATTTATTAGGGTGGGTACGTTTTTCAAAAAGTTCTCGGATTATGTTTTAGTATGGTTCCCCTTGTAGGGCATGCCCATAGGGACTTTCATGCCAAATATCAGCTCATTTGGTTGTAAACTGGTTGCGCGCATCAGGGTTAAAGTTTACATGGGAATTACTATGGGAAATTGGAACTTTTTGTTCAAACGCTCCTACAGGTCTGGGAAAATCACGCGCCAACTTCTGGTATGGTCAGGCCTATGGGGAATGGTCTGGAGAACACTTTTCCCGAAGAGAGCATATGGATTCATTCTCCCTAGACCTGGCGCATCGGCAAACAATCCGATGTCTCCGGAATCAACGGTTTTTCTTCAAAAAGCATCAAATTTTCCTTAGCATGCTATGAAAGCTTGATGCACACCGCGACGCCATACGTCAGGCAGCTACCACGTGGGTGAGAAACGGCTGGAATATTTAATTGCAAACCTTCTTTTAACTAGAAAATGATCATTTTGAGTAATCCTGATATTATTTAGTCGAATTCAGAATCTTTGCATAGCAAATTTGTATTTTTTTGCAAATATTTCAACCACGTGGTAGCTGCCTGACGTATGGCGTCGCGGTGTGCATCAAGCTTTCATAGCATGCTAAGGAAAATTTGATGCTTTTTGAAGAAAAACCGTTGATTCCGGAGACATCGGATTGTTTGCCGATGCGCCAGGTCTAGGGACAACGAATCCATATGCTCTCTTCGGGAAAAGTGTTCTCCAGACCATTCCCCATAGGCCTGACCATACCAGAAGTTGGAGCGTGATTTTCCCAGACCTGTACGAGCGTTTGAACAAAAAGTTCCAATTTCCCATAGTAATTCCCATGTAAACTTTAACCCTGATGCGCGCAACCAGTTTACAACTAAATGAGCTGATATTTGGCATGAAAGTCCCTATGGGCATGCCCTACAAGGGGAACCATACTAAAACATAATCCGAGAACTTTTTGAAAAACGTACCCACCCTATTATTTATGTTAGTTTTTCGAAAGGTGTACAAACTTTTTTTGCACCTTTTTTATTTTCATAATAGTATTTGTTATATAACTTTTTATAGAAATCATCTTTTCATGAGCTTTTTGTAGCAAAATGTCTGGCATGAGTTACTGAACAAAACGTAGTACTAGGTTTCTGTCAACATTAAATTGTTTAGATGTTTCATCACAATATGTGCATAGTGCCCAAGGGGTGTAAATACTTTTTTTACATACTGTATATGCAGCTTACTTATTTCTTTGAACCGCAAGTTAAGAATTAGGCATGTGATGTGATATGGATTTTTTTAAACTTATTTCATTCAAATAAAAAACAATATTTACAACACAAATTCAAAAATCATGGTTATATTATAAAGATTTACTTTAAAAATGTGTAAATTTACCTATTATCCAGTGTAATTTGATACCTTCCACATTTTCACGAATAAGTCGAAAAGGAAATTTCAACAATCTCAACCATAGAAAAAAATCTGGGGCAACATTTAAAAAAGGCTTAAAGCATTCTGACAGCTGGGACAAATTTGATAATTCCGATAGATAGCCGAATAATCAGCAAATTAATTCATACTGTCAAAATTTGTATTTGTTCTTTTCTAGTGTTGATTTAGAAACCGTATTCAATTGATGGTTATGGCCACCAACTCTACTGATTTTTTCCTGACCGTGCAGATTTTCGACAATCATCGCGGATTTTTTACAGGACGGATTTTAGTACGGATTTTTTTTGTTTCATGTAAAAAGGATTTTTACGGAATTTGATGATAACAATAAAATCATTTTCAAATTAAATTGCTTTATTGATTTGGCCAAAGCTTTTGCTGATTCCACAGTTTTTTCACAGTTGATTTTCAATTATTATTATTTCAAATTCCTTACAAAACATATTTCTACAATAAATTTTCAAAACAACGTATGAGTCATGGGTTTCCTATGCAGATAGGACCTTTAGGAAATTTAATCTAGATCAATTAACGACCCAAAGGCTGTATAAAGCTTGTGGGAACCTGTGAAATATTGAATAAACAAATGTTCTGATGAAAACACTTGATATTTTTCGGAAAAGCAAACTTGCCTTTTCGTAAACTTTTAAACGTTCAGCAAGAGTTGGTTGCCTTAGTTATGGCATTGACGTATAGACGAAAACTACTTGGGGAAAGTGGGACAAGAGACTTGTACGATCGTTATTCGTACAATTTAGATATTTCCAGAGCAATGCAATTAGCTGATTCAACTACCACATAACTGCCATAATGACGTAAACGCTACGGGACACAATATTGAATGTTGTTTTTTCAATACGTTTGTTTTATAATAACATTTGGAAAGCACAAAATAAGGCTTAGGGTTCGTTTTTGTGTTCATTTTATCAAAATGCCATTTTTCCTAGATCAGTACTGTTCCTATCAATGATTTCCCCTTATTATAAAGTATGATTTATCATTTGGTTATTTTTGTTGAGAGCTTTTAAAAAAGCTTGTTCAGGTGTGGCAAGTGTACCATGTGGATTTTAAGTATGGAATCAAATACGAATTGTTGCAACAACATATTTGATTGGGAAATAAATACGTAAAAGTACTTAACAATAGTAAACAAATTGTAAACAAATTGTTTTCTGTAGAGTAAACTTCTACTTCCATTAAAATATTGAAGTTTCTTGAAATGAATTTCATGTACCCGTTTATTCTGAACAGTTCCAATCATAACCTTGTACTTTGCCAAAGACACCAAATTGAACAGAAAATCCTATCTAGAGATACATGCATACACACGGAGAGACTGTGCCCAGAAATCTTAACAATTAAAATTGTTGATTTTACTTTCGTAAATTGTAACAAAAACGTACTTGTTACTGCCAATATTCCGTTAAAACAACTAAAATTTAGTATTAATTTACTAACCTGTTTGTTGAAAATGCTAGAGGCAAAAAGCTAAAAGATTTCCCGCACTCGAATAAACATGCTCGACTGTTAGCTTTGGTTTTAGAAAAATCAAGATTTTTTTTGGTTGAATATAATTGACAATTGGTTGAATATTTAAAAGATGAACTTGGGTTTGTTTACGTCTGTCATTTGAAGTCAGGATCCGAACGAGAGCGGTCGATTTGTTGAGTTTGTGTTGTTAATTATGAAGTGAGCGGATGTGAAAGGTAAAAATTACACTATTTGGCTAATGTTGAAGTGGCAAATCAAAGTGTCGCAACTGGGGAGGTTGAATTGGTGAGTAGGTTTATTGATGATTTCTTTGCAGGTGATTAACTATGAAGAGCAACAGGACGACCTTGGCCATGAGGACCTCTAATGCGAGCGAGCTGAACACGTTATTAGAATGTTTGATGGAAAGAGAGGGCAGTAGAAGGGAGATGCGGGCCAACTCTTAACGGATGGAGCAGCCCGGGCAAATTTAACAAAATGTTGGTTAATCCAAGTAAGTGTGGGTTTATTTTTGCACAATAATTTATCTAATGTGATTCTTATTAGAAAACTGAATCATTTAAAAGCTTCACGCTTACGACGGATAAAATCTTAATGAAACATTTTTTTTTTTCAGAATCATCAATTATAAAATACATAGAAATGCGTACACATGCCAACATAAAAAAAAGAGATGAAGTAAAATATCAAAAAATAAAAATATATAAAATATATAATAGAAGATAATTATTATCTTGAATGTTTTGTTGCAATACGACTGGTAAGTTAAACTCAAAATATTTTCAGGATTCGGAGTACGTTGTATAAATAGAATCAAATGCAGATAAAGTGTATTGCCAAAAGTAATTGTAAAATTAATGCAAGCTTGGTAAGTAGCATTATTGATATTTCTTCTTTCCTCATTATAATTACATTTATTTACGTTCCTTTTTTCAGTTTATAGCCGAAATTAAGAATTTTGTATTAAATTACCAATAAATTCCAAATGTTTATTTGCAGCTAAAGGTTCACTTTGGTGAAAATTCTGTGTCCTGAGACCGTTGTAGATGATGATGACTTATCGGATGATTTCACAGTGATGGTAAGTGAATACAACACTTAATTTTATACAACATAATAAAAAAATAAGCTTAAAACTTGGTGAAAATTTTGCTCGGTTTCTATTTTTAAGGAATTCACGAGAAATTTGTAATATGCTTTTTTATTATTTTTTTTGATTAATGCAATGTAATTTTTTAAAACATTAGTCAAATTTTACATGTTTTATAACAACAGTTAAAAAAAAATTGTTTTGATGCTTTTTAACAGTAATTTAACAACTTAATGCAAAAAAAAAAACAAATTAGTACAAAACGTTAAATTTTTTGGCAGAATAAATGTGAAAATAAAAAAACTCAGCATTAATTTGTGAGGCATTATTATAAAATTTACTGCAAATTCAATAAAAATATTGCTAACAACAGCTAATTATTAACTACATGTACGAATATTTTTTTTGTATTCAAGTAAGACATTAGTTAAAATATAGCTAGAAATTCGGCCCAGTCTATATCGTTAGATAATTAAAGAAAATATATTAACACTTACATAAATTATGTCTAATTAAGAAATGTTTTGTTACAAACCACTAATAATTTGCTGCATGCAAAAATATTTCGGTTGATACAACAAAAAAATTGTTGAAAAATAGTTGAAAAATATGTTCCAGCCAGTTTTTAGCAGAATATTCCACAATATTTCAGCTGAAAACAAGAAATTTTTAGTTAATTTTCTGAAAAAAATATTCTAGCAGTCGACTGCTAGAATTTCTTTCGGTCATTTAACCAACAAAAATTGCAATTCCAACTATTTTTTTAGTTAATTTTAGTTACTGGTGGTCAGCAATTTCGGGTTAACAAAATCAACAATCGATTGTTGAAAAAAAGCTGTGTAAAAAATTAACCCATACTTTTAGTTAAATTAACCAAGATTTTCTTAGATTTGACCCGGCCGGTCTCTCCGTGCAAAAGTGACGTTTCTTCAGGATTTGAAACTCCCAGGAATCGAGAGTTGCATTAACGTATTTCCTGAGCTCTCAAGAAATTTTTTCAAAAACAATTTAAGCTTAATTTTTCTTTTGTTCTCTTTCAGACTACTGATGAAGTCAGTCGAACTTGATAAATTAATGCCATTGTAAAAAACGGAAAAATCATACAATTTGTTTATTTTTAATTTAATCTATTTGTATGTAGGGGACACTTAGGAGCCCAGGGCGGCGAAGTCCTTGTAGATAAAAAGGAAGACACTAGTGGTTGGTACTAGCAATGGTGGCCGACAGCTATAAAGTCAACTTCGTTTTTTTTATTATCTTAGGGGAACTATACCCTTTTTCAGCCTATTTCTATTATCGGCCTATCAGCACTTTGATCATGAATAACAGCTTTCATAAAGTGTTTTTGACTGTTCCAAAGTAATGAATAGCTCAAATAAAAGTGAGCAAGCAACTCTCCATTGTTGATACATCTGAAAATGTTGATTTAATAGCGGAAAACGGCAAAAGTGATGAGAATTGGTCGAACGGCTTAGAGTGATTAAAATGGGTATATTTCCCCTAACTCTGTAAATGTAAAGTAAGCAATCCTTGTCAAATTCGGCTCAGCATCACATCAGTAAAAAATGCATATAACACCAGGTTCTCTTTACATTTGTTTTGCCGTGTACTTGAAGAGTTAAATTATTTTATGACAATTGAGCAAAAACATAAAAATTTAGAAGTTGAAAACTATACAATTATGAACTACAGCAAATAGGCAGAAGATAGCGATTGGAGTTTGTAGAATACCGTCATCAGAGGTGGCATTGGGTCTAGGAGGTGAGAGTGGGTCATACAAAATTTGTGGAAATTCTCACCCCCAGAACCAATGTCACCCCTGATGACGGTAGGCCTAAAGTAAAAAAAACAAAATCTAAATTTGATAACTGCAATTAAAAATATATCAAAAAAGATTGTAAAAAAAAGTGAAACAATTGAAGTGAGGATTTTCTTAGAACAAAAAACTGCTAGAAATGACTTTCTGAACAAAGGTAAAATAAAAAAAGGGGCTGTAGACGGCTAAGCGATCTTCAGAATATCCAGATTTTTAGGGGGAAAGGGTTTGATGGGATACTTTAGCAACGAATGATTCAGAAAAATTGAGTAATTTTAAAAGCATTCGCAGCACCAGTGAAATCTGACAGAACCAGATCATGATTGATTTGTGAAACATGTCACTCTTTCACAGCCTGATAAAAAAAAAAAAAAACTACATAAAAGATTGGAATAATAAAACGATAGAAAATTTAGCACCATCGCCGTGGGGCCAAAACTTTGAACAACTCTTTCCGTTTCACTGCAGCAGCACTCACACAGCCACACACAGTACACGTTCGCTAAAAACAAACAGATGGAAAAGTTCAAACGGATTTGCAATAAAACTCCATAAACTCGATAGAGAGAGAGTGGGGGACATAAATTTTCCATCTTCAGCCGATTGTAAACTTTATTTTTATCTGGCGTCATATTCTGTACCGCCCCCTCCCCCCTTTGTGTGCTCCTCACACAAAAACAAACTCCACAAAGATGTGCCAGAGCTCGGTAGTGCAAACTAAGCCTTGGTAAGGGTAGTCCTCATGCCGGTTTGGACTAGTGTTCGACGCGATGGAAGGACCCTAATTTGGGCCTTTTTTGGGGGGTGGTTGGGAGGGATATTTGTTCTCGCAAGAGGAAGGAGGGTGGGGGGGGGACCATAACAATAGATTCACTTAAGCTGGCAGGGATCTGATTTTCCATTCTGTGGTTACAACTGTTTGTTTTTCGGAAAATGCTAAAACTATGTTGAATTGGCAGAACTAGCTGAACCGGGGTTGTTATAGGTTAGGTAAAAAGAGGCTTATGGAGCGTGGTGGGTGGTGGGGTTGAGCCTTCTAAACTTTGAGGGAAAATTGAAAGCCCATTTTGCACTCGTAAACTTGGAACACTTCTTTGAGGGGTTCGTTAGTGAAGAGGAGGTCGATTTTCGGAGAATCTTTTTGAGGAGGGACAAGCATTGTAGGCAATTTTCCGAGGCAAAACATATTTTCCAGAGGCCACACAGCTGTGTGTCTGTCACTGTTACACAACGACCACATTGTCTTGGAACCTGGGGTGAGTGAGAGTTTGCCGGACAATGGTCGGTTATGGAATCAATTAAAATACATGTTGCGAGCAAACAGATTCGTATCAACATGTGGGAGCTTCCATGTGTGGTGGGTAAAGGGTAAAAGTGCGTAGGTAAGCTTCTTTTGCAGCCTCAGATTTCCCAAAAGATTGCAACAGAGACTGGAACGTGTCCGGTTATCTTTCTATTTGGATCAGGGGGTTACCGGTATCTGGCAGGGTTATGCAAACAATTTAACCCTGGCATTTAGATACTTGGAATTTCCAAGCATGATATAACTCTTAAATGTGATTATTTCTGTTGAGCTGAGCTTTTAAATCTACTTCAATGGATTAAAAACTGATTTATTATATTCGAGGAATTAAAGTTGTTATTCAATTTATTCAATTTAAACTTACAAAACACTTTCCTACGACGCAGAAATAGTAGCAAAGCACTTTCAATCTAATTTAATTGCTCAGTCGATTCCAGTAATGTACCCGACAACACCTCAAAAACTCACAGCTCCAGAGTGCAATTATCCTAATGGCGAAACATCGTCCAAAACCCTGGAACCCACAAACCGAAAGCTCAGTAAGTTAGATTATCGATAGATACCCTCAGAGTGTGGGATTAAAAAAGGACACAACAACAGCACATCCTTGCCAGCGGCACACAAAAATGCATTGAACACAAAAGCTCCGCACCTCGTGGAAGTCTGGAGAAAGTGTTTTAGCGGGTGTAAAAATAAAATAAATTCCGGCAAATAGAAAAATAAAAATACCACAAAAAACTTGTCCAAAAAGAATGAAAAGTGCATGTGCAAGGGAAATTCTGAACCACGAAGAAGTTTTTTTTTCACTCGTAATTTTCCTTCATCCCTCCTTCTATTGTAGTTTTCTCTTTCAACCCGCAAAAAATCGGTGAGAGAGGTGAAGGAGGATTACTTTAAAAACTTTCACACTTTTCCTGCGGTGGTAGCATCCGGTTTTATCGCGCCACCGACCGCCGCCCCTATCCACTGCTTTTGGAAGCTCTGATATTGCTTCTTTTACTGTCGTACTCTCGCTGGATGGCGCAGCAAAGATCCATACTAGTTGGCGAATGTTTGGGACAGTTTTTTAATCAACGAATACTTTAAGATATTTTACAGCCTGGAACTTGGTTTCCGAAAAGGTGAATTCAACAAGATTTTTTCCATGGTTCAATAAGTTTCTAAAGCGTGTTGCCTTCCTTACTGAGGTAAGGCTATAATCCTGCTCGAAAAATGAACTTTTGAAAAACAGCTCGTAGACCTACATTCATGTATACCTATCGACTCAGAATCGAAAACTGAACAAATGTCTGTGTGTGTGTGTGTGTGTGTGTGTGTGTGTGTGTGTGTGTGTGTGTGTGTGTGTGTGTGTGTGTATGTGCCCAAAATTCTTGCCAAGTTTTCTCAGCACCGGCTGGACCGATTTTGATCGAACCGGTTGCATTCGACTTGGCTTAGGGTCCCATACATCGCTATTGAATTGTTTGAAGTTTCGATAAGTAGTTCAAAAGTTATATATAAAAATGTGTTTTCACATATATCCGGATCTCCCTTAAATGTATGTAAACTATGTCCGGATCCACCATCCGACCCATCGTTGGTTAGGTTATCAAACACCATTTCCAACGAGTCCAAAACATTGAAGATCTGGCAACCCGGTCTCGATATACAGCAATTCCATTTGAAAAGAGCCTAAACCGAAAAAAAAGTTCTCCGATCGGGCTTAAAATTTTTCTGGGGGTTCCTTGGCCAAAATAATTAGACCCGTATTTTTTTGTTTGGCCATTAGAGTGACCTACATCGTGCTAGGGTGATTCGAAAACTGGCAACTTTCGTCATTTTTAGCAAAAACCACTTTTTAGTAGTTTTATGTTTACACCTCTTACGCTCTTGGTAGCTCTAGTGTTCTATATTTTTTTATGTTTGAACTGTAATTTCTTGAACAACTTTAAACAAATTAAGCTTATTCTTCAAGCACAACCTTCTTTTAGACATTTAATGATATCAATTCAAAATTCATCCAATTTGGTAATGGTAAACAAAATCGTAGAAGAAACTAAATTTTGATCTCTGCAGAAAGGAGTACTTTATTTTTAAATGGCATAACAACAATTTTCCTTTGAAAACCTTACCAAAATTATAATAGTTTATTTTATTTCCATAATATCTAAATTTTTGTTGCCTAACAAATAAACAAGATGTATTTCCAGTTGTGAATGATTCAATGCAAATTTATATCATCTGAAATAAAACCTGACACGAATTTTTTAGACGAACTGATAAAATCAATAAGAAAAGTTAATTGTTCAATTTAATTTAGGCCGTTGCAAATATTTTTTGAAGTTTATGTCCCTCGACTCTGGTTGGGGTCGAGGGGGGGGGGGGGGGGGTGGGGGGCAAACAAATAAAAAATATATGAAATTCAATTAACAAGCCATGGTCTTAACATTTGAATGAAAAAAGTGTTTTAAAATGCATTTGAGCAATTCTCTACGAAATCGGTCTTTTTTCTTCAATTTTAATTTTTGCATTTTTTAATCCGACTGAAACTTTTTTGGTGCCTTCGGTATGCCCAAAGAAGCCATTTTGCATCATTAGTTTGTCCATATAATTTTCCATACAAATTTGGCAGCTGTCCATACAAAAATGATGCATAAAAATTCAAAAATCAGTATCTTTTGAAGGAATTTTTTGATCGATTTGGTGTCTTCGGCAAAGTTGTAGGTATGGATACGGACTACACTGGAAAAAATGATACACGGTAAAAAAAATAAGGTGAACTTTTTATTTAACTTTTTATCACTAAAACTTGATTTGCAAAAAAACACTATTTTTTTTTTTATATATATGTTTTAGAGGACATAAAATGCCAACTTTTCAGAAATTTCCAGGTTGTGCAAAAAAATCGTTGACCGAGTTAAGATTTTTTTAATCAATACTGATTTTTTCAAAAAATCGAAATATTGGTCGCAAAAATTTTTAAACTTCATTTTTCGATGTAAAATCAAATTTGCAATCAAAAAGGACTTTAGTGAAATTTTGATAAAGTGCACCGTTTTCAAGTTAAATCCATATTTAGGGGACTTTTTTGAAAATAGTCGCAGTTTTTCATTTTTTTAAATTAGTGCACATGTTTGCCCACTTTTGAAAAAAATATTTTTGAAAAGCTGGGAAAATTCTCTATGTTTTGCTTCTTGAGACTTTGTTGATACGACCTTTAGTTGCAGAGATATTGCAATGCAAAGGTTTAAAAACAGGAAAATTGATGTTTTCTAAGTCTCACCCAAAAAACCCACAATTTTTCAATGTCGATAACTCAGCAACTAATGGTCCGATTTTCAATGTTAATATATGAAACATTTGTGAAATTTTCCGATCTTTTCGTAAAAAATATTTTCAAAATTTTCAAATCATGACTTACATTTCAAAAAGGCCAAACATTCAATATTACGCCCCTTTTAAAATGTTAGTCATTTCTGCGACGTTTTTTCGAAAAATTTCAAAACTTTGAAAGCCTGTACAGAGCTCAAGAGTGCTTCAACTCAATGTTATATATACCAAAACATGCGCAAGGATCTGTCCTATATGCCAATGATGTTGAAAATAAACGCTTCAGTGGCCAAAGTGCCTCAATAATTAACATTTTTGAAAACAAGTGTTTTTTACGGGTTAAATCCCATTTAAAATTTAAATGCAAAACATCAGCTCCTGTTAAGTTCAATCAAGCTCATATTTGGGATTTGAGCTCAGTTCGCCCACCGGAACCAGCCAGGGAGCGGCCGTGGCTGACTGGTTACGGTGTTCGCTTTTTAAGCGAATGGTCCTGGGTTCGATTCCCATCTGCTCCCAACGAGAAAGTATTGGAATTATAAATCTTTAAACTCTGAACATGAACGAAAAATCAAAGTCGCTCGAGTCGGGGTTCGATCCCCCGTCCTTTGGATTGGTAAGCAAAAATGCTAACCACTAGGCCATCACGGCTTGGTGAGCTATGACTGGAAATAGGAATACTGTTACTATCAACTATATACGCGCTGGGTCCTTGTCCACTTGGCAAGGGTTCGGAAGTTCTAAATAACGTTTGGTAGGTATATCGGCTCTGTGCGCTGCATCGAAGCTGTTCGAGCTGGTGGTGATTGATCCCATCTTCACTCACTGCCGCCAGGAACTATCAAGCGACCAACATGGATTCATTCCGAAACGTTCCACCGCAACAAATCTACTCTGTTTTACTGAGTTTGTTATTGACAGTTTCGAAAATCGTTCGCAGACTGACGCGGTGTACACAGATCTGTCAGCTGCCTTTGATAAGATCAATCACAACTAGAGGGTGACGATTCTCGAGATTTTGAATTTCCTGGGAATCGAGAGTTGAATTTGGCCATTTCCCGGGAATTCCTGGGACCCCGGAAAAAGGAAAAGTCATATTTTTGAATTAAATATACTTTATTGAATCTTTCTTATAATAATTACATTTGGTTTACATAATAAGTGGTCAGCTGTGGCTCTTCAGCTTTAATTTGCTTTTCGTGATTTAAACACTGTTCATTTTCATAACTTTAAAAATATATGATTTATCATTTTTGTAACACTAGGTACAATGAGGAAAAAAAAAATGTTAAGAAAACATAACCTAACCTAAAACTAACTTAAACTTACAATAAACTAAACCAATCCTTGAATCAAGGGGTATTCAGAAATAGAACATTTTTCCCTGAATTTCAAACATTTTTCTTGAATCTTCTGATCCAACATTTTTACTTCTGCTAATTCATGAACCTCACTTGATCTTGTCCAGCCAGGAACATTCAAAACCATTTTGAGTACCTTGTTTTGGACACGCTGGAGCTTCAATTTATGAGTTCTAGCGCAACACTCCCAAACAGGTACTGCATACTCAATAACGGGGTAAATTATTTGTTTGTAAACTGCTAGCTTATTTTTCAAAGAAAGCTTTGATTTTCTGTTAATTAAAGGGTACAAGCACCTGATGAGAATGCTGCACTTGTTCAATATTTTGTCTACATGCTGCCGAAACAAAAGTTTCGAGTCAAGTATGAGACCTAAGTAGACAACTTCCTTTGACCAGGGTATCGAAACATCATTCATTTTTATCAAAACATCATCCTTTGGGACAAATCTGGCCGATTTGGAAAGAGGAAAAATGATGGTTTGAGTTTTTGCTGCATTTATACGAATTTTCCAGTCGCCAAAGTATTCGGAAAGAACGTCAAGACCCTTCTGAAGACGGCCAACTAAATATCTGGTTATTTTACCCTTATAAATAACGGCAGTGTCATCAGCAAAAAGTGACAACACACCATTACCAGGAAGAGTAGGCAAATCAGATGTAAAAATATTGTACAGAAGTGGGCCAAGAATACTTCCTTGGGGAACCCCAGCATCAATGTTGAATAATCCAGAAGCAATCCCATTCAGAAAAACCCTGAACGATCTCTCCGAAAGATAGTGCTGGATAATTTTGATAAGATACATTGGAAAACCGTACAAATACAGTTTATGTATCAAACCATCATGCCAAACATTGTCAAAAGCCTTCTCAACATCCAACAAAGCCATAGCAGTTGATTTAGACTCAAGCTTGTTCTGCTTGATGATTTTGGTTACTCTCGTAAGCTGATGAGCAGTATTATGTCCCTTACGGAAGCCAAACTGCTCATTCAAAATTATATTATTATCGTTGGTAAAATCCAAAAGCCTTGAATAGATGACCTTCTCAAAGAGTTTGGACAGACTACTCAAAAGACTAATGGGACGATAACTTGTTGGCGATGTTGGATCTTTTTGAGGCTTCAAAATTGGTATGACTTTGCCCAGTTTCCAATTGGTGGGGAAGTAACCAAGTTGCAAACATTTATTGAAAATATTGGCTAGATGTTGAAAGAACTGATCACTCTGTTTTTTCAACACTAGATTAAAAATGTTATCAAAGCCAGGAGCTTTCATATTTTTCATTTGTTTTACTGCAACTTTGACTTCCTCACCAGAAACATGGGAATCTGCAGGAAATTCAAAGGTAGAGTTATTAATTGTTGAAATACTATTGGCAACTGATGTTTCTTTACGGCTGGTCATGGAAGCGCCAAGATTATGAGAACTAACAAAATGAAGCCCAAGTGCATTTGCCTTTTCCTCGGATGTAATCAAGGGAGAATCCTCAACAATAAGAGGAGGAATAGGCTTTGGTTTGTTTTTAAGAACTTTAGAAAGTTTCCAAAATGGTTTTGAATAATTCCCAAGCTGGCTTACATGTTTTGAAAATTCTTGATTTCTGATATTGTCAAGTCGGTCTTGTATGATTTTGTTCAAATTGTTCACTGAAATCTTTTTGTCATAGTCCCCAGTCCGTTGATATTGTCTCCTATAAACATTCCTAAGTCTTATCAAGTGTTTAGTATCTACGTCAATATCAGTTACCTTAAAATTAACAGGAACCTCCCGAACGTTGGCAGCCTCTGCTTGGTTGATAGCCTGCTGGATCACCTCCAGCGAACGATCAATATCGGCAGAAGTTTCCGGGTGTTGATCATAGTCGATGTTGCTGTCGACCACTTGCTGAAACTGCTGCCAGTTAACGTAGTGGTAATCTTTCCGGGTTGGTTGCCGCTGCGGAGTAACGGATGCTCCAACCTCCACAACCACCGGATAGTGATCAGAACTCAACTCTTCAAACACCTCAGGATGAGCCACGTTCTCAGCCATATTGGTAATGAAGAAGTCGATTATTGAGTGATTCCCAGACCGAGCCACCCTCGTTGGACGATCTGGACTCACAACGTTGTAGTATCCGTTTTGCAGATCGTTGTGCAGAATCACTCCGTTCCGATTCCTCCTGCTGTTGCCCCAAACTTCATGCTTCGCGTTGAGGTCACCAGCGATGATGTACTTTGCGCACCGCCGTGTCAGCTTCTGGATATCGCTCTTCAGTTTTGCTGCTGAACCATCTCTGGAATTCACCTGACGTGGGCAGTATGCAGCAATGAAGAGTACTGGGCCAACCGAAGTGGAAATTTCCACCCCAACGGCCTCGATGATGTCCAGCTTGAAGTGTGGCAGCCGGCGTGGCTTGAGATCACGATGAACAGCGACAAGCACACCTCCTCCTCCAGAGGTGGTCCTGTCGAGCTGCGTCGCGATCTTGTAGTTTTGCAGATAAACTTTTTCACCGGGCTTCAGATGAGTTTCCGTGATGGCAGCTACGTCGATCTCCTTCTCGCGAAGAAAATCCACCAGCTCTAAGTTCTTCCTCCTAATGGAGCAAGCGTTCCAATTCAGCAGCTTGAGGGACCTACGATCCATACTGGATGACGAACGAGGTCAGCACTTCAATCTGCTGGGTCTTGGTTTTGCATCCACTCAGTGCAGCGGACATCTGTTGGAAAATATTGAGGAGTTCGGTTGAGGTGTAAAGATCATTACCATTTTCCTCAACTGCTGGTTCTTGGGTTGGTCTTGGCTCCTGGCTGAAGCCCGGTGGTGACGGTCTCGGCTCCTGGCTGAAGCCCGGCCGCGGTTGATTCATCTCAGCTCTCTTCCTGGGATCCAACGGCAACGGTGCCAAGTTCGGGACCTGGCGTCGCGGTTGAAGAGGTGGAAAGTTTTGCTCCACCAGGGCTGGAGGAGTTCTACGACGCTGAGGCTGATTCTTCGTCGATGCTTGCTGCCGAATTTTCACGAACTCAGCTCTCTTGGGGCACTTTCGGTCGGTTGACGAGTGCTCACCGTTGCAGTTGAGGCACTTAACCAGCGAATCTTGGATGCACTGGGATGTGATGTGCGCATCGGTACCACATTTGGCGCAACGACGCTTTAGGTGGCAGTTCTTACCTCCGTGCCCGAAACCCAGGCAGTTGAAGCATTGTGTGACGTCACGGTGCACTGGTCGGTATCGCTCCCACGACACGATAATGTTGAAAACCGCTCGGATTGCCTTCAGCTCAGGAAGCGTCGTCGATCCCTTAGCCAAATGCAGCAGGTAGAGCTGGTCACGGTACTTGATGTCTTTGTTGCGTCGGCTCATTTTGTGCACGGCCAACACATCCAGTTTCAAAACTTTTAGCTCGGCAGCTAATTCCTCCACTGGCATGTCGTACAGACCTCTGACGACGATTTTGTACGGCTTATCCATGGCGACATCATGGGTAAAGTACTCCGCCTCGTTTTCGGTCAAGTATTCCTTGACCAGTTGATAGTGCTGCCTGGATTGCACCAGCACCTTAAATCCGTCCTGACACAGACGAATGTTGCCTTGGACTTTCCCAGACTTGATGAGTTCAACCAGCCCCGCTCGAAAGTCGATCGTTGCTGCTGATTGCCGCACATAAAAAGGAGGCAGTTTCTCCTTTCGCTGTTTCACTTCATTCTCCTTTGCTTCCGCTACCTGGTCCTCGTCAGGCAGTCCAGCGAACTTGTTGTTCTTCAAAAGCTGCTCCTCGTGCGACGAAGAGTTCCCCTCCTCCTCATCCATCGGTACAGTACCGTCGCTCTTTTTCGTCTTTTTGCTGTTCGATGTCACTTCCAAAAGCACCTTCCTCTTGGAAATCCCCGGTTTTTGGCCATCAGTTGAGGCCTCAACCTTCCTTTTGGAAATTCCCACTTTTTTGCCTGCTTGAGCCGCAGGTAGGGCGATATTGCCGGCGTTTTGCGCCGGGACGCGACGAGTCATGTTGAATCAGACAACCTTCTCCAACGAATGCTCGGATAACAATAGGAAAAGTCATAAATTTATGTCTTTTCAATGAATTCAATTACAATTAATTCATACTTATTAAAAGAAACGTTAATTTAAGTAGCCTGATTACTTCAAGGAACTATTTCAGCCATTAGATTTTTTTTCTTAATCTGCAAATACAGGATCGTTTTTTGAGCTTTTTGGGACACAAAATTGTAGTTTAAAATGTTTACGAGTCTTAATTCGCACACAGTGATGTTTAAAAAGTTGTTGCATGCACTTGTTATTAGATTTTTGTGAAGTAAAAAATAGCAAATATATAATTTCCCAGTATCGCAATGTGATACATCACAGTTCAAAACAATTCTATGATTCATTTCTTGTTTAAGGTCAACTGAAAATATCCATTGAAAAAATATTTACAATTATGAGGAAAACACGAATGTTCGGACCTTAACAAAGATTGAGGCAATCTTTACAAATTGCCAGAGTTTTTTCTTCCAAAATATATTCTAATATTGAGGATAATGTGAAACACAAAATGACTTATTGACATCAACAATGAAATAGCTATAAAGAGGATATGAAAATTGAAAATTTTGAAAAGGGTTTTCTCTATAACAATTAATAATACAATTCAATTCAATGTATTTTATTAGTAAATAATCAATTAACAATTCCGTATTTCTTATAACCTAATAGAGTTTTTGAGTTCCTTTCAACTATGATTTGAACTATAATTCATTTTGATGTAATTGGATATTCTAACAGTGAATTTGGCAAGAGAAGGAAAAATTAATTAATTATACAAAAATAAAAAAATAAACTTTATATTTCATTTCTGGGATGTAACTGCTAAGTATGCTTTAAGGTAAATTTTGGGATCCACATTTTTTGGGCTTCTCTCAATTATAGTTATTGGAACGTACGACAAGTGAACAGCCAATGTTCTAAACCATTTCGAATTTTTCAAATGTTTTTCTGATTAATTTATAACATTTTGCTTCGATTTTTATAAGTATAAAATTTCCCGGGACTCTCGACCAAATTTCCCGGGAATCGAGAGGTCCAGAAATGGTCGATTTCCCGGGATTTTTTTCCCGGGAATTCCCGCTCGTCACCCTCTAATCACAACATAGCAATCACCAAGCTCGAGAAACTTGGATTCAGCGGTAGTTTGTTGACATGGTTCAGGTCATACCTGTCGGGACGCTCGCTGCGGGTGAAAATTGAGGACGCACTATCCGAAAGCTTTGACGCCACATCTGGAATAGGACAAGGCAGCCATCTCGGCCCGCTAGTGTTTTTGTTCTTTTTCAAAGATGTCAACTTCACCCTCTCAGGACCCCGTCTTGCCTACGCAGACGATCTCAAGCTGTTCGCCAAGGTCGACTGTTCAGACGACGCCAATGCCTTACAGCGTGAACTCGATAAATTCACCGACTGGTGTGTGGTGAACCACATGGTCCTCAACCCCGGGAAATGCCAAGTGATCACGTTTAGCCGGAAACACATCCCGATTGTCTTCGACTACCATCTGGGTGACACACTGGTGCAAAGAGTTGATCACATTAAGGACCTTGGTGTCATCCTGGACTCAAAATTGACATTCAAGCAATACATCTCCCTCATGACCGCCAAAGCATCGCGTCAGCTCGGTTTGGTGATCCGCATGACACGCCACTTTACAGACATCCACTGCCTTAAAACTCTTTTTTGCTCCATAGTTCGCTCCCCGCTGGCATACTGTTCCGCGGTCTGGACTCCGCACTACAACAAGGCTGTTTACCGGCTCGAGAGTATCCAGAGAAGGTTCGTCCGATACGCCCTGAGATCTCTGCCCTGGAGAAATCCCCAGCAGCTTCCGCCATACGAAGACCGCTGTCAGCTCATGCACCTCGACTCACTTCAGCTGCGTCGTGACCTGGCCCGTGCATTGACTGCCTCAGATGTACTAACTGACAGAATTGACTGCCCCTCTCTTCGCGAAAAGATCAACGTAACAACACCTGCCCGCCAGCTACGCCATACGCCAATCGTGCAGATCCCTTTTCGACGTACAAACTACAGCGCCAACGGAGCTGTAGTCGGACTGAAGCGAGTCTTCAATAAAGTGTCTAATGTTTTTGATGTTAGTTTGTCCCGCGATGTGTTAAAGTCTAAGTTTTTATCAGTGTTAAGACGATTGTTTTAGTTGGTAGTTTTAGTATTTGGTTCATTTGGGCAAAAATTGCCTGTTGAGGAATAAATAAATAAATAAACCCGATTGGTTCAAACGTTCTTCAGGGCGGGGCTTGTCGATAAAGCTGAAGTACCTCGCGCTCGGCTAGCCAGCGTAGAAATGGGTCACCGAAGCTCGGCAGAGCTAACACCTTCCAAATGCCTATGCGAGTTATTTGCATGTATAGAGTGTAGATCAAAAAAAAAAAATACATGGAAACAACTCAATTTGTAAGAAGTGACCGCGTGGTCCCGTTTGGTTGGTTGCACACACACACACACAGTTCGCCCACCGGAACCAGCCCCTGAATGCCCACCAAAAAGTAATATTTCTTACATTCTCCTGAGTATGATCGTAGTAGCTGTTTATAACAGGAATGAGTTAAATATCGAAGAATTTTGAAAATTGGCAGCAATTTTTCCACTTATATAGACATAACTTTACTGAAAATGGATAAAATGTCATACTTTTTTCTGCAAAATTGTTCTTCATTTTGTTTGCAACAATGCTACAATATTAGTGAATTCAACAATAACAGTTTATTTTCCAGAGCAAATTGAAAATATTTTTTTTAGAAAACACACTATTTTACACTCCGTGATGACGCTGTGACTCAAGTAATGGATCGATTTCAGGTGTAATATGTCAGGAATATATTTTGGGAACTAAGAATTGATATCTTGATGAAAATTTACATATTTGCCGAGAGTTGAACCGAGATTTTTGACGTGTTTTTGAGGTTTTAGGTGATATATTAGGTATTTTAACTTCAAATCGAGATAAAATCAGTTTTCACCGACAGAATATTTTGGGAATCGATTTTTCTGACTCAGAATAGTCCCCCCAACAACCTCCAGAAGGAATTTCCGAGGTGCATGCAAGTTAATAATAATCTCCTTCTTACCCACCGTGTTTTGTGACCTTTCCGAAAAAGCATTTTATTTCCTGAAAATCTAGACTAAGGAAGAGTGAATTGAAGCGTGAATTGAAAGTAAATTGTCTCCGTTACTTTACAAGTTTTGGAGAATCCACCAATATTTGGCCAATTTAAGATTCAAGAAAATAAGTTCTAATAAGGTTAAAGTAAAAAGAAACTTTTAGCAAACGTCCATGGAATTCCCACACCCCCGAATGACAGTGGCCAGGAGCACTTCTTACTCGGACCACCCGACCGACAGACTGGCCTGAATGTGCGAACGCCCGCCACTCCCGGGGGCACTTTATTCTTCCGGTGCATGACCTGACCATTACGCTGGACTTACGGTGCGTTGCAAACCCACCCAGATACGGTGCTGCACTTAGGGGCTGGTTTGGTAGTGGCAAATTGTGTTAATGGTGGGCGGGGCCATCTGAATCCATCGCCGGACGCTTCTGCGGGACATCTTCATTATCGCACAAGTTGCTGCTGATTAATTCGCAGCAAGACAAGTGTTAACGGGGGTCATCATTTGCACTTTGGTGCAACTTTGTTCAGTCGTGTGATGTGGTAGGGTGGAGGACGAGCACACAAATTATTGAAGCAAGATACAATGTTTCGTAACGCTTCTCGAAATAAGTCTTTTATTAAGTCTGTTCTGTTAATTTCGTTGAATAAGTTATGACCAAACAAGCGCTCTAAATTTATCCCAAAAACTGACAAGCTCTCCAATCCAATTACGGGGCCACTGTTACCGTTTCTTTTTGATCAAAATTTGCCTTTGTTTCTGGGGGAGGGGGGGTACTTTTCTCCTCGTTTCACTCGACTTTCACCAAGCAGAGCTTCTTTTTGTCTTAAGTTAGGACAAAGCCACCGGCGTGCATCGGCCTCGTGCTAAGATTCTTTGATGTGTTTTCTTCGAACAAAAAACAAGGAAAAGATTGAACGCCAAGCTTTATTTGCCAAAAGCAAACAAAAGCCAGAACATCAGACTTGAGTCTGGAAACTCTGAGAAAAAATGCCAAAAACCCGCTAAAAAGCAAATCTGTCACGTTGAATTACTCGAATCGGGTGGGGAAGTGTGTAAAGCTTGAGAGGAAGCTGGAAATAGCAACGAGGATGAAGATTTCGAGCAGAAGCTTCCGTATGAAAAGGGAATCTTTACTTGATTGGTCCATATGAGGCTAAAAAAGCTTTTATGTTGCTTGTTGAGGAGTACAAAAACATCAAAATTTTAATTGCTACCAAAACGTGATTTAAGTTCAACAAATCCAAAATGGGTCATTCAAACATAAACAGCAATCTTTTACTAAAAAAAATATTTTATTTAATTCAATTTTAATACAAAAAAACATAAACCTAACCTTCCCCGTTTTTTTTTCCACCCAACCCAAAGTTGCATCGGTGCAAATTACACTCCCGACCGGGAATTTGTGGAAAACGACCGTCCGAACGAAGTGTTACCACCATAAATAAAGCTGTTTTCAAAGTTGGAAAGCTCTCGCCCGGGCGTCGTCGTCGCTTTGGCTGAGCAGTTTTTCCTTTTTCCCCCAGCTTGGTCGATGCTTCTTCGTTGATGTTGTTGAACGACCGACATTGAATAGCCAGGGAGAAAAGGGGAAAGTTGTCAATAATGGAGGTGTTAATTTGTTAATTTGTTAATTTGTTAATTTGTTAATTTGTTAATTTGTTAATTTGTTAATTTGTTAATTTGTTAATTTGTTAATTTGTTAATTTGTTAATTTGTTAATTTGTTAATTTGTTAATTTGTTAATTTGTTAATTTGTTAATTTGTTAATTTGTTAATTTGTTAATTTGTTAATTTGTTAATTTGTTAATTTGTTAATTTGTTAATTTGTTAATTTGTTAATTTGTTAATTTGTTAATTTGTTAATATGTTAATTTGTTAATTTGTTAATTTGTTAATTTGTTAATTTGTTAATTTGTTAATTTGTTAATTTGTTAATTTGTTAATTTGTTAATTTGTTAATTTGTTAATTTGTTAATTTGTTAATTTGTTAATTTGTTAATTTGTTAATTTGTTAATTTGTTAATTTGTTAATTTGTTAATTTGTTAATTTGTTAATTTGTTAATTTGTTAATTTGTTAATTTGTTAATTTGTTAATTTGTTAATTTGTTAATTTGTTAATTTGTTAATTTGTTAATTTGTTAATTTGTTAATTTGTTAATTTGTTAATTTGTTAATTTGTTAATTTGTTAATTTGTTAATTTGTTAATTTGTTAATTTGTTAATTTGTTAATTTGTTAATTTGTTAATTTGTTAATTTGTTAATTTGTTAATTTGTTAATTTGTTAATTTGTTAATTTGTTAATTTGTTAATTTGTTAATTTGTTAATTTGTTAATTTGTTAATTTGTTAATTTGTTAATTTGTTAATTTGTTAATTTGTTAATATGTTAATTTGTTAATTTGTTAATTTGTTAATTTGTTAATTTGTTAATTTGTTAATTTGTTGAGTTGTTGAGTTGTTGAGTTGTTGAGTTGTTGAGTTGTTGAGTTGTTGAGTTGTTGAGTTGTTGAGTTGTTGAGTTGTTGAGTTGTTGAGTTGTTGAGTTGTTGATTTTTTGAGTTGTTGAGTTGTTGAGTTGTTGAGTTGTTGAGTTGTTGAGTTGTTGAGTTGTTGAGTTGTTGAGTTGTTGATTTTTTGAGTTGTTAAGAAGTTGAGTTTCAGCTAACTAGAATCAACCAATGTTCCCTACCTTTAAAACTTCCGAAGAAAGCGAGTGTATTGTTCGAGCCTGATGCTACTTGCTGCTACCGGGGGGACGGGGTTGCACATGTAAAAAGGTTTATAGCAAAACCCTGCCATAATTTATGACCATGCATAATGCTTACGGTGATGGCTTGGCCTGAACGAACTCTTCCTTCCACAGTTCCACACAGCAGCCACAGAGCAGTCTTTTTCTGGTCCAACGACTATATATCCCGGGCGAAAAGTGCACACAGTTTGGGACCGAAAAGAAGTTGGTTCCGCAGTAATTTATGGAACTGGCCGGCCAACCCGTACTTTGTTCGACCCAAATAACGCAACGAGCGCTTGGAAGTAAAAATTTAGCGTTTAGAATTTGACCAGAAACGTTTTGTGGGTCGTTTTGCTCAACCTTAACGACGTTTTGAATTTTGTCTTAAAAATAAGCAATTAACCTGTTTTTTCTCTCTTTTCCCAGAAGCTTTCTAAACTATTCAGAAGACATATTTTAGAATTGCTTTTCAACTCGGTGCTCGGTGACCTAGAGTGAGGAGCCCTCGAGGCAATGTGCTGTGCATAATTTCGAATGACAACTCGGGCGGTCATAAAGTGGTTGCTTGGCACTCCACTTGAAGATGATGACGACGTCAGACGATGAAGAGTCTCTGCTCTGGACCCGTTAGCCCCGGTTCGTTAGCTTTATCTGTGAGGCTGTGCCTTAGAATTTTATGTTGAAATGATTAGTTTTTAAATTTATTAAAAATCATCAACTAAAAAAAATCAAACAAAATTAAAATTTTCAAAATTTTTGTCAAATTTTGGACGTTTCACGGCAAGTGACAACCCTACTTAAAGCGACGTTAATTAATTAGTGCTCCTCGAGTGAATCCTTTGCTTCACCGTTGACTTGTCGTTCCTGTCACGACAAGGGTGTACGTGTGCATGTTTATGGCTATTTCAACGACATTGCATGACTTTAGAAAAAAAGCACATCTAGCAAACAAACTCGGCACAGTTGGCTGCACTGACTTGTGTTAAAAAAGCGAACAGAATTGACCCTTTCGTCAATAGTCAGTGATGCTTGAGGGGGAGTATTTTTGGTGAAGGTATGAGTTTTTGTGAGTGAAAGGAAAATGGAAAAATCAATAACAACATTGGTTGGCGAAAAGTCAATGTTTAGTTGAGTTCTAGATTAAATTTTCAAAACAACCTATCCCTCATGGGTTTCGTATGCAGATAGGGCCTTTTGAAAATTTAATCGAGAGTTATAAATTTCTGATGAGTCGATAGTTTAGCCAAACAGTTTGTTTTGGGGATTGGAATTGAAAAGCAATTTTCTCGATTAGAATAATTCATGAAAGTGAAAAAACAGAGCCTATCACATGAAAAGCAAGTTACTTTCCGGTTTATGATTGCTTTGTTTCAGACTTGGTTTTGGTTGAACTAAAACTGTGGTGTGTTATTTGATTCAAAATCAAGGCTTTACTGAAAACTCTGAAGTCTGGTAAAGTTGGTTACTCAGAAGGAATCCATCTATATTAGGGTGACAATAAAAAAAAACGTTCTCAGGGATACTCCTTAATTCGATTCCTTAGGCAATAATGAGTAATCTAATCTAATCTCTAATCTAACCCTAGCGCAACCAGTCTTTCGATGGCATCCTGGAAAATGCCTTAGGTTGATCAACGCCTAGCATCCTCTTGTCATTATAAACAATTGCAGTGCCCCAATGCAATATATTGCTTTGAAACATCACAAACGTTTAAGCAGCCAGGCCAACTGCGTAAAGTTTACCGCAAAGATGTTTCGTTGAAGTGGATTGAGTTTGAGCACGAATGTTCACTGTTCAGACAACAATGCATAAGCGTTTAATTACAGTTTATGTTATCATAACAGCTATTGGTCTGATATTGGTTGAAAGCAAAAACAACTGGGGAATAACATTTTTTGTTATGGAAGAATACCGCCATTTTTTAATGGGATGATCGGATTAGTTGTTTAAATAACAAAAAATAATAATAAAGATTTGTTCAAAGAATAACTTAAAGTATTATAAGTCTGTTATTACAATAACAATCCAATAACAAAAAAATAATAACGACGAATAACAAATCTTGATATAAATAACATAGAATGTTATTGGCCTAGTATTTTCAAATAACAAAAAATGTTATTCCCAAGTTATTTCCGTCTGCTCGGGTAAGGTTTAAAGGGGTTGCTGTTGATCGTTAAAGTTCATGAAAAAAAAAATATTTTCATACATAAACGTCATCTTTAAATCGCTAACAACTCGTCATAGTTAACTCGGATCGTTTTGCGGTCTTCGATAAAGTTGTTTGTAATACAATTTTACTTAAGAATCTCCCACTTGACAATGACACATTTAACGCCAACTTTCAGCGGAATTTTAAAATTTTGCTTTTCCCCACAAATTTAAAAAAAAATCCATGCAAACTTCAACGACCAATATCGAGGTCGTAGAAGGTGTCCCACGGCTTGTCTAAAGGTTATTTTTATAAAACTTGAATGAACCTCTGTAATTCTTTCTGGAGCTTGTTGGGGGGACTGCCACGAGTCAGGGAAACTGTTTTTCAAAAAAATCTATCGGTGAAAATTGATTTTATCTCATTTTGAAGTTTTTATACAATATATTTAAGCTAAAATCATGAAAATGTATTAAATAAATTGCTGAAATTATTATGCTTTTTGTTATTATTTCATCAAAACATCAGTTTCGAGTCCCCTAAACATGTCTTCAATATTCTACATCATGGTAAAATGTGTATCTTGGTCGTCAGTTTCGATTATAGCTGCAAAATATGTTTTTTCCTATTTTGTTTTCAAATTCATCTTGAAACATCAACTTTATTCGTGTTTATCAAAACTGTTTACGTGGATTTATAGCAAATAACATCCAGAATGAATTTGCAAAATAAACATGCTATTACATCAAATCTCTGAAAAGTTACAATAATTTTAGTGCAGAGAAAGATACGAAATTTAGAAATCTGTGATATTTATTCCCTTTTCGTCTTACTACAACAAAAATAAATTTCAGGCTGACAAACCAAAAATCCATGAGTTATTTTTAATTTTATTTTATTTATAGAAAAAAAACATGTCGACAAATTATTGAACATCCTACAAAATTCTGCTAAGCGACTTGAGTGTAATGTTGAATAAAAATGTTGTATTTACGGTGTTCCAATACAACAATTTCCTACGCAAACGGCATGGCCAAACTTTAAAATGCTCGGATCGGAATTTTCGGGATTCTCTGCTCAAAATAGTTTTAAACATACTTTTTGTTAGGTCATTAGGGTGGTTCCTGCCGCGTCAAGGTGGTCCATAAAATGGCAATTTGAGTATTTTTTTAAAAATCATTGTCTAACACCGTTTCAACTGAACTCATGCGTATTTTTTGTTGAAAGCATAGTTAGTTTTGGAAATATGTGATTTTATTTGCAAAATCGTCAAAATTGCAATTTTATGGACCACCCTTACGCGGTATAAACACGAATATAGTGGATGTTTTAAGATGAATTTGAAAACAAAATAGGAAAAAAAACATATTTTGCAGCTATAATCGAAACTGACGACCAAGATACACATTTTACCATGATGTAGGATATTGAAGACATGTTTAGGGGACTCGAAACTGATGTTTTGATGAAAAAACAACAAAAAGCATAATAATTTCAGCAATTTATTTAATAGTTTTTCATGATTTAAGCTTAAATATATTGTATAAAAACTTCAAAATAAGATAAAATAAATTTTCACCGATAGAATTTTTTGAAAAACAGTTTCCCTGACTCGTGGCAGTCCCTTCAACAAGCTCCAGAAAGAATTACCGAGGTTCATTCAAGTTTTATAAAAATAACCTTTAGACAAGCCGTGTGTCCCTCACTTTTGGGGCAATGACTGTCAATGATGATTCTGAATTCAGGGTCCAGAAATAGTACAATGAAATGAAAAACTAAATTAATCCACCTATGTGGTTGGAGCCTTCCTCACACATTACCAACATTGGCTGTACACAAATTTCATCTATTTTTTAGATCCGGAATAAAAAAGTACATAAATATCACTTAAGTGGCCATGTCTCGAGACAGGGTTTCCAGATCTTCAATGTTTTGGACTCGTTGGAAAGGTCTTTCGATAAACTAACCAACGATGGGTCGGATGATGGACCCGGACATAGTTTACATACATTTAAGTGAGATCCGGATATATGTGGAAACACATTTTTATACATAACTATTGAACTACTTATCGAAACTTCAATCTGTATAAAACTCGATCTATGGGACCCCAAGCCGAATGCAACAGGTTCGAGTCAAATCGGTTCAGCCAGTGCCGAGAAACATGAGCAAGTTTGTTGGTCACATACATACATACACACACATACACACACACATACACACACATACACACAGACATTTGTTCAGTTTTCGATTCTGAGTCGATATGTATACATGAAGGTGGGTCTTTGAGCTTAATAAAAAGTTCATTTTTAGAGCAGGATTATAGCCTTACCTCAGTGAGGAAGGCAAAAATAATCACTCTATGTAAAATGCTTCTACAAACAACACAAAGAAAACAATTTTTTGATTGATAAATTGAATCTAGATTTGAATGTTTTTCGAAAACAAACATGGCCGTCAAATGGCCGATCTGGAATGATGCTTTCCAGAGCCTTAAATCTTATCCAATTTGGCTCAAAATTGGAAAAGTGTCTTATTTTTACATTCAGGGTCGAACAAGGGGGTATCTCTGAGAATATTCAAAAATTTCCAATTTATCTTGTCACCCTAATCTATATCCATATATCAAACTTTTTTCCAATCAGATGGAAAATACACTAGACAATGTTGTAATATAAGACCAATCTAATAGTACGTTTTTGAGATGACATTCTCTACCACCTCACACGAAATCGTAAAAATATGTCTCGCCCCTCTTCGATTTGCGTGAGACTTTGTAGAAAGGGGTAATTTTGGTTTCTTAAACCTTGCTGTTTCGTCAACGGATCCACAGGCGTGTATCGTTCTTTTAGCGACAAGACTCCGCCTCCCGGGTCTCCTAAGTGTGAAGGTATGGCACGGGGAGAGGACATCGAATACCTATATTAACACTTAGAATTTGTTGCGACGGTATGTCCACACATCCTTCCTCCCTGTTGGGCCTGTGGAATGTGGGTCCGTTCACGGAATCTGTCTCATGTGGTTAGTGCGTCGAAGTAGGTCCAATAACTTAACTTGGGACTTGATTTGATCACAAGTTCTCCAGGATGCTTTATTCTGTCTCGCTGCGCTTGTATTTGATTAAATTAGGTTTGATAGGGAATGTACGGACAAATTATCATTTATCACTCGAGTGTTTTCAAAATTTGATCAAAATTTATTTATTTCTTTCGAAAAAGTTTCATGAAACCCCCCTAAATCGCCGCCGCAATCGACGGCTGCATCTTGCGCCACGCCGTCAGCAGCGTCGAGCTGGGCGACTTGGTGGCCTGCACCAGTCCGGGCGCCCCCGGAAAGACGGCGTAAAAGCCCGGGAACCAGGCGGGCGGGGCCGATCCCTGCAGCTGGATGTAGTTCTGGCGCTTGGGCCGGTCCAGCTTGAGGTCGATTTCGTACAGCGGATCCAGCGGGGGTGGCGCCGGCCGCGCTTCGATCACCGTGGTGGCCATCTGCTGGAGGCTGAGTTGGGTGGAAGATTGTTAGGTTGTTTGGATGAGGGAATGGGGTTAGGTTACCTGTCCGATAGGATCTTTTTGGCGGCGTCCTCCGCAGGGGCGGGAATCGAGCTGGCTTTTAGGGCGATTTCCGCGGTGCTGTGATCCAAGCTGTTCATCGTGTTCATCTTGTCGACGGGGATTTCCGACGGGATGAGGACGTCGCAAGCGATGCCGGAGATTTCTGCAGAGGGAGCCGCATCGGGGAACAGTGCTTCGACGATCTTCTTCGGAGAGTCCTGCATTGAGACGCCCTCTTCTTCGAGTTCGAGCATTTCTGCTCGCTTGAGGGCGGCGTCCAGTTCCTCTTCGGTGAGAGCTGTGTACGTCCACTCTTGAGCTTCCTGGTAGCGCTTCCGGATCTCCTCGCGTTCTTGCTTGGAGTACGGCCTACGGCTGGCAATGTTCCGCTTGCGGTCTTCCATCAATCGTTGGTATTCCTGCTGCACCTGGATGCGCTGCTTGTGTTCGTCGATCTTCTCCTGGCGGGCTTGCTCGATCTGCAGCCGACGAACGTCCGACATCGGGGAGCCTTCGCCCGATTCGCGGACGGATTCCAACGTCGGGACACGTCGGATTCGCTCCTTCCGCACAAACGTTCCCGCTTTGGCCACTCTTTCCTCAAACTCACGCCTCTCCAGGATGTCCTGGTTCCACTCGCCGGTGACCTCCAGCAGCTGCCGCATCTTGGGACTCTGCGTGACGCCGTACCGCTCCCGGAACGCTTCCAGGTCCAGTTGTTTCTGTTCCGGAGACAGACGGTCTTCTTCCTCGACCATTGCCTTGATCCTTTGCAGATCGGCGGATTTCCGGTCGTAAAATTCCTGCATGTCCGCGACCAGCTTCCGGGAACGCTCCAGGTCAGCTCGGATTTTCTCGTGGAACAGCCGAATTTCCTCCGCCGTGGGATTCTCTTCGGAGACGTACCGCTGCTTGGGAGGACTATCCGGGACATTCTGGACCATGTCCAACAAAACCTGGGACGGCTTCCAGGGAACGTACGAGCTCCACAGACTGTCCGGGCTTTCGGGACTGTCCATGGGCAGTGGCCGCGGTACCACGCCTCTTCGAACCACCTTTTGTGGGGATTCCTCATAGTCTACGAACTCTACCTCACGACCGGCGATGTTGTACGTCTCGGCCGATGGATCTTCGGAGACGATCCGCTGTTTGACCGCCGTTCGTGGCAGCATCACCGGAGTCTTAGGGGCATGTCGTGGCACTGCTTTTGGCGTCCGAGGGACCTGAGGTACTGGATGACCTCGTGGGCGTTTCGGCGTGACCGGAGCCAGATTAATTTTTGGAGCTTGCAGAAACGAAGGTTTCGGAAGTAGCGAGGAAGTTGACGCCGCTCGTGCAACCGGTAGCACAATTCGGGCATGACCTGGCTTCGGAATGCCACCTGGCGGCCGTACGGGCTTCGGAATGGCTGCCAGCTTCTGCACTCCCGAAGGTCCCGGCAGTGGAATGACCTTCTTGGGTGGCACAATTTCCCCTATCGTCGCAGGAGGGCGGAGTCCTCCGGGAGGTCGCAGTCCGCTCGCCGATGGTGGACGGATTCCGGTGGCCGGTGGAGCGGGAGCGGCGTTGCTGGGTGGGCGCAGACGGCTTTGGGGAGCGGCGATTCTGCTGGGTGGTCGCAGTCCACTAGGTTGACCACGTTCCGGGCTACGGCGTAGCTGACGGGGAGGGACAATTTCGACGAAATCGGGATTCATGATTTGACAAAGATTTTGTCGTCTTGCGTGAGAGGAATTTTGAAACAAATGCCTTGTCATAATTTTGCGGATGCCTACTTGATTAAAATATGAATAGTTTGAGAAGTCACTTATCTGAATAGGACCAGCAGTTTCAAAGCATTTGTAAGCCATGAACACAGCTCTTTATTCAATCAGCCAAATACGAACGTACCAAGAAATCTCCCAGAAACAGAAGCGCAGCTTCGCATCCACTCCAATCAATCTCGCCAAACATTCCCCCCAAATCCAGCAATTTCCACGGGAAGCACTTATCGCCGCTAGTCGTCGAGATTTCTCGCTAATCTGACGAGCATTAGGAAACTCCGCGCGAAACTCACCGGTCCGCGTCCAGCGCAACACACGCTCAATTGAACCGGCAGTCGACGTCGTCGTCCTCGATGAAGAGGCCACTCCACATATCTCGAAATACAGTCCGGACGGACATGGTCATGGCCCGGTGATTAACGGTCCGACATTCCTGGAGATTTTATTGCTGTTGGACTGCGCTGCGCTACTAATGGTGGTGCTAGTTCCAGGAATACCGCGGGGGAGTGGGGAAGAACTATTGTGTGTCCATCGAGCCGGAGCTTGGAGATGTGTCGTTCGGTTGATGGCCATAGATTTTCGGTACTTGAGAGGTATCCAGGACCGTGATGCAGCTGCATGTGTTGCATTTGTAAGGGACGGAGGTCACGGGATGAAACCGTTTGGAGATGCCAGAAGAAGCTGCATCTGGAGTAGTTTGGACACGGTAGGGCCGACGTTGTGGAAATCTTGAATTTAATAAATTAGGTGGACATGTGCAACTATCATGATGGTTAAACTTGAAGTCCAGTGTTAAATAATCAATTTTTTGGAAAAAAAATAAAACAAATTTTCATTTTTACAACCCACCGTGCTCACCTGTCCGGCCGGGGGTCCGTCCGTCAGTTTGACCATCGGAGCGTGCCTGATTAAGTTGATGTTGATGCTCCCTGGTCCACTGACCAACTGCCGGCCCCTCAACCCCACATTCCGTTTCACACACCAACCGTAGAACGATCCGCTGGATTGCATGCAACTCATCGTCAGAAGATGCTCTCCACTTGGTTGCGTCCTGACCGGGGAGTGCGCCGCGTTGACCATCACTACGACGCCGGTGAGGAGGCGCAGATTTATTTGATGAGTTGTTTATGGTGAATTAGTGATTGGAGGGGGTGTACTTTGAAGAGAGAGTGAGCGCAAATGAGTGCACATGTGTCGTATTTGATTAAATCAATCGCCGGTCATTTGATGGAAGGATGCTGGTACCGTGGTGACCATGGTTTCCAAGAAGACGACCGGTTTGATCCGAATGGAGGACACACTATGTGTCATCTCATGGGATGGAGATGGGCGTTGGACATTTGACGAAACAGTGAACGGCGATCATATCGAATTTCTTTTGGGATGTTGACATAATTTTGGGATTGCTCGTTTGCTAAATTGGAAATTATCACCAATTAGAAATCAAACATTGGGGCACTTTGGTATTTTTAACGGACAATTTGGATTGCAAATGTGCCTATTTGACAAAAAAAATTAAAAAAAGATAGTTGTGCACAAACTGTGGTGTCATTTCTTTTAAGTGACCCACAGTCTGTGTTAGAATATTCCGTTGAAATTTCAAAAGGGCGAAATGTTGGATGTAAACAAGCAGCCTATCCCACTCTTACTTAACGTAAACTGTCACTAGAGCAAGTGAGATAGACCGATGGAATTTCCAAACCCTGCAGTCCGAGTCATTTGATCTTCGGAAAAATTAGTTTCAATTCGCAAATTACAGTCCAAACTCGATTATCCGTCCGTCGGATCTTTAGATAGTCAAATTTTGAAGAAAAAGTGTTTTCGTTATCTTGTTCAGAGTGGGTTAGCTCAAATATGACCCAAGGCAGCCCTAATTCCCTATGACCAATGGTACCATTTCAACGCCATTTCAACGTTCCGAGAAAAACGCGTTTTAATGTTTGACCTTGAATAAACAAAAACTAGAGCACGCAATGTAAACAATAACAAACACGTTTTGTTTGGCTGACCATTCTGTGCATTGTCCCAAAGTTTGGTTGAAGTTGGTTGCCGGAGTCCCGAGTTATAATTACAAATGTTTACGGTAATCTAACTTGTACGTGCGTCAAACGCGTTCTGACCTGAAATCCCTTTGGCCAGTTGTCGCACTTACATCAATTTTCAGGGAGTGACAAGATAGCACGACGAGATTGAAACTTCTTTCATATAAAAAGTGACAAAAATGCACGGGGTTTTTTCGGTTTTTATCGAATATCTCATGATTGAAATTAAATTTTGAGGATCTGTTAGAGTCAAATGATGAGGCATTGTGAGCTGCACAAAATGGCGTTCTTAACTCAATTTGGCCCAAAATGCACGTACGACAAGTTAGCACGACGGCGACGATTTTAAGTCATTGGTTCACCGATAATAGTTACAATTTTGGCAGCTGTTCACTCAAAAGTGGTACGCAAATATTCGAAAATCTGATACTTTAGAGCAATTCTCTACGAAATCGGTCTTTTTTCTTCAATTTTAATTTTGTATTTTTTAATCCGACTGAAACTTTTTTGGTGCCTTCGGTATGCCCAAAAAAGCCATTTTGCATCATTAGTTTGTCCATATAATTTTCCATACAAATTTGGCAGCTGTCCATACAAAATTGATGTATGAAAATTCAAAATTCTGTATCTTTTGAAGGAATTTTTTGATCGATTTGGTGTCTTCGGCAAAGTTGTAGGTATGGATACGGACTACACTGGAAAAAAATGATACACGGTAAAAAAAATTGGTGATTTTTTTATTTAACTTTTTATCACTAAAACTTGATTTGCAAAAAAACACTATTTTTATTTTTTTTATTTTTTGATATGTTTTAGAGGACATAAAATGCCAACTTTTCAGAAATTTCCAGGTTGTGCAAAAAATCATTGACCGAGTTATGAATTTTTTAATCAATACTGATTTTTTCAAAAAATCGAAATTTTGGTCGAAAAAATTTTTCAACTTCATTTTTTGATGTAAAATTGAATTTGCAATCAAAAAGTACTTTAGTGAAATTTTGATAAAGTGCACCGTTTTCAAGTTATAGCCATTTTTATGTAACTTTTTTGAAAATAGTCGCAGTTTTTCATTTTTAAAAATTAGTGCACATGTTTGCACACTTTTGAAAAAAATATTTTTGAAAAGCTGAGAAAATTCTCTATATTTTGGTTCTTCGGACTTTGTTGATACGACCTTTAGTTGCTGAGATATTGCAATGCAAAGGTTTAAAAACAGGAAAATTGATGTTTTCTAAGTCTCACCCAAAAAACCCACCATTTTTCAATGTCGATATCTCAGCAACTAATGGTCCGATTTTCAATGTAAATATATGGAACATTTGTGAAATTTTCCGATCTTTTCGAAAACAATATTTTCAAATTTTTCAAATTAAGACTAACATTTTAAAAGGGCGTAATATTGAATGTTTGGCCTTTTTGAAATGTTAGTTTTTATGCTCAAAAAATCATAACTTCGAATCGTGTTAATGGATATTCGCAATTTTTGGATATGTTATGTAAAGTATTACGAGGAATCAGGGAAAAATATTTTCAGATATGAGCTCTTTGGTCCCGAGACCTTCAAATTAGCAAATGAAATTTTCATTGGACCTTTTCAAATATTAAGCTAGGTTTTTCGAACCTCCACATATTTTTCTTTAACAACCCAATTAACAACCTTTCTTTTGAAACGTGGCGCTCTAAAATTGGTACAGCCGTTCCGGAGATATGATTTGTGCTTTTTTGCGAAAATCGACTAAAAATGCCATTTTTTGGACCATCCTATTTCGGATAGGAGCACCCTAATCGTCAAACAAAACAATACGGGTATAATTATTTGCCTTTGTCTGAATTAGGTACGTGGATTTTTTGCCGATTTTTAAACTAAGGCCGTTGCAAATATTTTTTGAAGTTTAAGAGGGGCAAAAAAATAAAAAAAATGAAGTTACACGCCACGTTTTTAACATTTGAATGAAAAAGGGTTTTTAAAATGCATTATACACCTGTCCAATTGTTTTGCAATTATAAACTTCCAAAATATCTAAGTGTTGACGAAACTTTTTTTTGCGAGATTTTCAAGATAGAGGCACTTCAAATAGTGTCCATGATTGTCCATTCCGGAAAATATTTTTTTTCCAAAAGTTCAACAAATTCCAATAAAATTGCCTAGGGTTTATTATCCATTAGTGAACCCCTTTTCTTTTGATGAAAAGTGCTATAAAATTACAGTTTAAGAGGGTATTGATTAAAAATCTATTATTTAAGGGACCATTCATAAACCACGTGGACACTTTTTTGGAAATCTCAACCCCCCAACCATCGTGGACACTTTCCATACAAAAGAAATATTTTGTGTATGGATCGTGGACAAACGCCTATACCTATATAATGAAAACGTTACAGTTTTAACCAAAACACACAAAAATATGTAGATTCGGTCAAAATCCAAAATTAATAAAATTGGCTAAACCCAACCAATTTCACTTTTCTGTAGTGATTTGTATACTCGATGGGCCCAGAAACATTTCTCAAAAAAGAATTTATCAAAATAATGATCTGAATATCGTAAAGATTTGCGGTTGTTGGGGAAGAGGGTGTGTAATTTACTCAGAAAATCTCCCAAATTTCCAATAAAACATTTATAACTTTTTTCCCTTATTTTCAATCACTTTGCGTGCTTCAGGAAAAATGTTCCCTGCATCATTTCCCATAAGAAATGATATGATCTGAACCATAAATCATGTCCATGTGGACTTATAACAATACTAAATTGAAATAGGCGAAATTTCGTCCCATAGGAAAAAAGTTTAAAAACTTCAAATGAGGATAACTTTAATTCTTCCCGACCAAAGATTTTCGTTCACTCCGCAAAAGAACGGAGATGTTCCACACTTTCATATGTAAATGATAGTTTTCTTGCTATTTCTCAAAAAATACTACCCCCCTTAAAAAGACCCCATGCGAAATAATGTTGATTTGAAGAACTTTACATAAGTATAACCAGGAACTTCTCAATTTCGAGCAAAATTAAGGGGTTCCAATATAGGACAACGAAAAAACTATCTTTTCCAAAAGTGGACCTCTGTTAATTTAACTAACAAAACTGGAGAAAACTGTGTATTTGAGCAATATCTTTTCTGAAACATACCGTAAAAGTTTGTTGTAATCAAATTAAATGCATGTTTGTTCATTAATAAATATAAATATGATTGTTTTATATAAAAAGTATCGAAGTTTTTGAAATCCTAAGAATATAAACTAAAACAAAACTATTGTTTATTATACTTAATTCACACATCATAATTGATGTATTGATGATATTTTCTCATTATACATACAAAACATTTACTGGAAATTAAAAATACATGTTTTTATCAGCAAGTTTGAACACATCTATTGTTTTGTTTTGATAAACTATTGAAGTAATTGATTTAAAAAAATGCATTTATTAATTTATATGTTTACAGTGATTTTCACACGTTTTCTTTGAAAATTTTTGGAAAAAATGAGTTTAAAGGCTGTTAGGTTTTTATGTCGTTTTAAGCCATATTGGTTACAAAATCATATATGTTTACAACAAAAAGTGAGCAAAAGCCCTCTTTTATTAATTGTATCTATCATTAGACCCAAACCATGCATAAACACATCAAATATTTAATATAAAAACTAAAGTTTTCCTATAGTGGACTCGGGTCCACAATCGGATTATGGACCTATGCCCGCTTTAGGAAAGGGGGTCCATAACAGGCAAAAAAAACTTGTTATCTGCGTAAAAGGAATTAATTGATGTAAAAAATAGTAAGAATTGTTCAAAAGTCTTCAGATTTCATGATTCTGTACAATGAGTTATGAAATAGTGCTTAAAATAGTGATAACTTGTGAAAAATGCACGTTTGTTCTATTATTGTGTCCACTTTTGGTTAAAATACCCTAAGAGACATTGAAGCCAGGTTGCTGAATTTGGAGAAATTGAAGTTTTTTAAGTATCATCCAAATTTTTGAATCAAGACTAACAGTTCAAATGGGCGTTATATTGAAAGTTTGGCCCACATTTCGTCGCCATCGTGCTAACTTGTCGTACGTGCATTTTGGGCCAAATTGAGTTAAGAACGCCATTTTGTGCAGCTCACAATGCCTCACCTTTTGACCTTCACAGATCCCCAAAATTCGATTTCAATCCTGAGATATTCACCAAAAACCGAAAATACTCCGTGCATTTTTGTCACTTTTCATATGAAAGAAGTTTCAATCTTGTCGTGCTACCTTGACATTCCCTGAAAATTGATGTAAGTGCGACAACTGGCCAAAGGGATTTCAGGTCAGAACGCGTTTGACGCACGTACAAGATAGATTACCGTAAACATTTGTTATTATAACTTGGGACTCCAGCAACCAAATACAACCAAACTTTGGGACAATGCACAGAATGGTCAGCCAAACAAAACGTGTTTGTTATTGTTTACATTGTGTGCTCTAGTTTTCGTTTATTCAAGGTCAAACATTAAAACGCGTTTTTCTCGGAACGTCGAAATGGCGGGTGCGACAAGATAGCACGACGACGTCGATTTGGTAATATAACGGGCGACATACTGAAATGTAACTTAGATGGGGTTCTTTAAAACAATTATTTGGGAAAAGTTTTAATCAAAATTTTGTTTTCTTGCAAAGAAAATATTCCAAAAGACTGACCTATGCAATGTTTGGACCTTTGCCTTTCATATCATTCCAAGTGTCTACTTTACATTAGCAAAATACTTCCGCAAAACCACTTGCATCGTTTCGAAATTAAGCAGTTTCCGCGGCGGTTTCTAATTATTACTTAACCGTTATTAACATTCCCTCCCTGCGGCGGTGTAAAAAATAACGACAGGAGAGAGCAATTTCGTTGAACAAGCTGCAGCAGCAACAGCACTAGTGGCAAATGAATTGAAAAGCCACCTTCCACCAGCCACGACCAGAACCACTCATTAGGGCATCTCGTGCTGCGTTCCCACCACGGAGAGTCCAGAGAGTGCGTTCTGTTGATCCTCGGTCCTGCAGGGGACATTCGCAACAGGGAGATTCCTGGGGTTTTGCGGAAGGACGACTTTAGTGCAACTGGTACAAATAGAGCAATAGCTGGTAAATTTAAGGGAGGAGAGAGGAGAATAATTTAAGAACATATTGCAAAATTTGTTAGCTACTAAATTTATTAGTTTATTTTTTCAGAAATCGAAATTAGTCGAAAGATTCTTTAAAACATTCACAGAACCAAATTTCCATTCCGATACCCCCTTTAAAACCTCCAACCAGAACTAGTTCACTGTACCAGTAGTAGTGGTTGCAGCAGCTGCGGGAGCTTAAAACTCGATTACGAGAACCGCTTTCTCCACCACCCTGTCATCTCACTTGGCTAGCCACGTGGTCGGAACCACGTCGGCAAAGAACTAGACCGTGGCTGGCGTAACATTAAATTATGTGAAGTACCGTCACCGTTTGCAGTAGCAGCAGCAGTAGTGGTGAAATTTCCCACTCTCCAAACCCGCCACGAAAAGCTGGCTGCACGCGGTGTGAAAAACGGAAACCCGAACCCGGTTTTCCTTGCGGAACTGTGCGGTTTTTGGACTTTGGAATCAGTGATCTTAAGTTATAAGAAAATTTGTATTGATCAGTCAATAAATTTAACGAAAATGCAATAAATTTTCATAATATTTTTAAAAATTTAGGAGACCCATCCCCCCTTCGATTTGCGTGAAAATTTGTCCTAAGAAGTAATTTCGGTCCCTGGTTAAAAATCCGAGGCCCATTTTTCGATATCCGAAGACGGAGAGGCGGTACCGAAAAATGGCAGATAAGAGGTTTTAAATTATTTTTTGCATTTTCACGATGAAAATACATTTTTTTCGGAATTTTGAGGACGCCATCAAGTAGGGCGTCAAATATAATATAAAAGAAACATACCGTAAACTGGGGTCAATCGGGACACATGGGGCGAATTGGGACAGCAGTTTTAACCATGTTGGAGCATAATATTTTGATTTTTCTGGTTGGTTTCGGTTAGAACAGACTCAGGCCAACAAAATGTGTACATCCATTTCCAAATTAAAAAGCTTTAAGTGCTCTAAAAACTGCTGTCCCTATTCAGACTGTAGTCCCGATTCACCCCAGATTACGGTACTTAAAAAAATGTAAATACCTCGAAAAGTTGATGAGCAATTCTCCACCAAAACCGAAAATTGATATTATATTGTTTGATTTGGATCAAACTTTGTGGGGTCCTTCCCTGTGCCCAAAGAAGCCATTTTGTGTTATTGGTTCACCCATACAAGGCTTCATACGATTATGGCAGCTGTTCATACAAGAATGGTACGTAAATATTTGAAAATCTGTAACTTTTGAATGAATTTTGTGTTCGATTTGGTGTCTTCGGCAAAGAAAAAATAGGTAAAAATATGTTTTGCCGATTTTTTTTTAAATTTTATTTACAAAAAAATCTATTTCCCAAACTCCTTATTTTCTGTTTTTGAAATTTGTTGATATGTTTTAGCGAACAAAAAACCGCACCTTTTAAGCCACAGAGACGTATGGACAAAAATTTGCTGCCGAGTTATGATTTTTGAAAAATTGTGTTTGAAAAAAATACTTAGACATTTTTTGACTTAAGTTTTTAATGTAAAAACATATTAGCAATCGAAAAGTACTTTACAGATTTTTTGATTATGTGCTCCGTTTTCAAGACTAAAAGTTAAATTTAAACTGAATAATTCCCGTTTTTCGATTTTCAAAAAATAGTTGATTCCTGAAAATATTTTTTTCTGAAAAGTTCAGAAAATTCCAATTAAATTGCCTAAGAGACATTTAAGGTTTGACCCTCTGGTTGCCGAAATTCAGCGAATAAAAAAGGAAAGAAACAAAAAAAATGAAGTTTTTCAAGTCTCTTTTCAGTTTTAACAATTAATGTTAGCCCTCCCCCCTCCCTCGCCTTCAAAATTTTCCATAAAAATTGACTAAAATTTAGGCCATTGCAAATATTTTTTTAAGTTTATGTCACCTTCTCTTCAAAATTGGTCCGAAAAAAATCAGGGGGCAAAAAAAAATATTTAAAAAAACTTAAAAAATTTCAACAATCAAATTTAGCATGTTAGGGATCGTTTAAAATTCTGCCCATTTCTTTCCGAAAATTTAAATTTTTCTCGTGGGCAACTTTTGTTCTACAAAAAACTGTACTTCTCTGGTTTTATTTGTTCCTTTTAAGATTTGTAGTATTTTTAATTGCAGTTATCTTATTTATTTTATGTTTGTTATCGATAGGTTATTGGCATTTTCACATAAAATATAGGACATGTTAATGAACCACACAGCCAAAGTTGACCCAAAAATTGTTTAAAATACTGGCAAAGTAACATAAAACTAGTCAAACTTCCAACCCTACAATTTTGTTTAGTTTTAAGAGTTTTTCTTAAAAATAAAAAAATGAATTTGAAATAATGGTTGAAAAATCGATTTTTAAGGATTTTTTAGATAGAGCGGTGTTGAAATGCATTTCAAATTTTCTTTAGTTGATTAGATTTCTATTTTCATTTAAATTTTGTAGCTTGTTGAAAAAAATTGTTTCCCCCTGTTTTTTTTTAACTAATTTCAAAGAGGGAGGATGGAAGCGACATAAACTTTGAAAAATATTTATAATTGCCTAACTGTTATGATACTTTTTGCCTAATGTTTTGTTTTGGAAAAATAATAATCCTATTCAAAAAACTAAAAACTGAAACCACTTTTGAAAAAAAATTAGAAGTTCAGAAAATTTCCTCATATTTCGTCTAATATTTGTACGAAACATTGAAGATTGGATCTTAAACATTTTTTGAAAAATGTGAAGGAATATTTTAACTTTATTATTTGTCAAAATTATCAATAAAGTACCAAATATCAATTCTTGTTCTTCAAATAGAATTCTTGTTCTTAGAATTGACTGAAATCAGTAATTTTCAGCTACCCGTTTTATTCATCTTTGAAAAATTTGTAAAATAAATCGAATTAAAGCAAAAGCTTTGATTGTGTCTTCAACAATTACAATAATAAAATAAAACCCTAATAAGTGACATGCCAGAACAAGTCAAAAACCTCCGAATCATGGAAATGTGTCAACAAATTTTAATATCTCATAATCATTCAATGAACTAAAGTAGTTCAAATCTCTAAGACTAATATAATAAAAGAATAAAATAATCACCCAAATGGTTCAATAGCACCCAAATGTACACTAAAACGCTGAAGTTAATACTCGCAATGAGTAACCATTAATTCTAAGTACCGCGTACACGGTAGGAGCGCGCGTCGCGACATCTCTTGGTGGCTTGGACCGCTAGTATGGAAGCAAACGATTCCGGTGTTCCTGCGACCTGTCCCGACCGTTCCCAAATCCAAACCGGTAAAAGGGGACCCCACCCAAAGATAACCAGCGCGGTACGACGTCGTTGTCGCGTGGATGCGCCTGGAGTGCGATAATCACACAGCAGAGGGCAGTACCTCCATTTGCACTGGTCTTGCGCCTGCACGTAGGCAACCCCCGCCCCCGCCGGGCAGGAGGTTCACTCTGCTTCTTTTCGTTGCGAAAAACTGTGGTAAGGGGGGTGCTAACTTTGGCGGTAAAATGCTACTTGTACAACATGGCAAGTGTCATCTGAACCCCACTCCCTCCTGCCCATCACTTGGCCATTAGAAGTCAAGAGTCACTTCCCGGGGGCCAGCAACGAGTCGGTCGTAGATTTTGGCTAATGCAATTGCAATTGCTACTCGGTTGCACTTGTGTGTGAGGGAAAAGAGAGCTATCAGAGCAAATTATGATCGCTATTCGAAAGCACTCAATGAACACGCTGCTGCTGCTGCGGCGACGAGTGGAATATGGATGCAATTTTAATTAAAACTTTCACATTCGAGCGGTTGAGCAAAGTATTTTTGGGAGAGTGGAAATCAATTACTGCCTGAGAGCAACTTTTAAATTGGATGGCTCTCGATGACATTGATTTATTAACTTATGTGTTTGGTAGGAGGAACAATAAATAATATTACTATACGATTCTACAAGGATGCAAGTTTCAACAATGCAGTAAAAAAAAACTGCTCAAATCTTTCTAATGAAGCAGAAATATTAAGACATATTAAAAATGTTATTACCATTTTCATCGATAATTAAGATTAATTTTAATAATGGATAGTTCTTAAAAAATAAGGTGTTTATTTCAGGGCTGCGGAGTCGGGTCAGGTTTTAGGCGACTCCGACTCCGACTCCGACTCCGGCTTTCTGAGTTAAGCCGACTCCGACTCCGACTCCGGCTCCGGCTTTCAGCTTCATACGACTCCGACTCCGACTCCAACTCCGGCCTGCCAACTCTAGCCGACTCCGACTCCGACTCCGACTCCAGCTTTTAACAAATTGTTGACTCCGACTCCGACTCCGACTCCATCACTAACTATATTTCTAATATCTAAAAAATGTTTAAATAAAATCTCCATTCCTCTAACTATCCCCCACCTATTAGATATTTTGGAGGTTATTTTGCAACTTTCCTTCAGTAGACATAGTCGATTCTTTAGGCACCTGCAAACTCTGTTCACAACTTGGAATTAATCAGCTTTTCAAAGGTAGTCCACATCTCAACTTAAAATAGCTTCACACAAATAATGCTTTAACAACGAAATAAATGAAATGAAATGAAATGAAAAGTATTGATAACATAACTCACATGTTTATCTCACACATGCGCGTATACCTGTAAACCGGGGTGACATTGATGTTTGGGGTTACATTGATAAGTTAAAGTTTTTTTTTTGCGAATTGATAGCACAAAATGATTTTGCAAAATCTGAGTATTTCAAGAAGTAAAATTGGATTCTGTTTTTAAGAATAATTGTAATTTTTATTTAATCAACCCAAAATTTACATTACTTTTTTATTAAAAATTGGTAAACATGTCAAAAAAAATGTAATTGTTATATTAAAAAATGGGAGTGCTAGACTTCATAATCGATTTGACATATAAAATCATTTTAGGTCTAATTTGTAAGACACACAGTAACTATCAAAGTCACCCTGGTATTAAAATAAACAGTTTACTTAACTGTATTCTAAAGCTACTGAATTTATGTGAAAATACATACATGGACATTTTGTAATCCAGCCCAGTACATGTTTTAAACATATAAGTCATGATAAAATTCTTACCGGTAGAATCATATTTAAAAAAAAACAAGTTCAATCAATGTTACCCCGATTTATGACATTTAAGGGTGCACATCAACCAAAAAAGTTGTTGTCTTCTTATTCCAAGTTTTCAAACTTACGGACCCAAATGGCCTAAAACAGCCATATTTAAAGATTTGTTCAACGATATTTGTAAGGACCCACACTTTTAGATTTCTGTAGAGAAATAGTAAATATTGAGGAAATCGATGAATTGCATATATTCAATGATGATTTCAAAATAGGTTGCAACTTAATTTTGATATTTTTGACAGTTTCAAATATTTACAACACGACCCTTTGTTTTTTTATTTATGTACAAAATAAGCATGTTGAGTTCCAAGTAATAGATTGATATAGGGGAAATTCTAGTATGTTTGGCAGGATATGCACTCGCTCCTTACTTCATCCAATTTGCTTATTTTCACTATTTAAACATCTAATTTTGCAAAACTGTTGATAGAAACTTGTTTGCTCACATCCTATTGAGTCATTTATTACTCGATTTCAGTTGAAAACACTTTTTATGATCTGTAAATGAACAAAGCCAAAAAATGTGAAAATTTGGAAGGTGTAATTTCGGATGGTTGAATATTACCTCTTTTATGATGTAATTTTACCTCAATTTAGACTGAAAAAGTGAAATTGCACCAGACAAGTAGTAAATTACTCATTATCAGAAGTAAAATTACACATTTTTTCTGACATAAAAGATGTACCCCTTCGCAGATGTAATATTACCATGACTTTTTTTTACAGTGAACATCAATGTGCTGAAATGGCAACATTAGAGGAATTAGATGCTGTTCCCGTAATAGTTGATAATTTGATGGTCAATTTTACCAATGTTTTAAAAACGTTATCATTTTAGTTAAGTACTGATAGTGATCCTTTGTTTTTTTTTTTAAACTTGGTGAAATTTGAATTGAAAGAATACATAATTACAAGTAAAAGGAGGGAGTCAAGCATCAACTGAATAATTTCAAAAAAATAGTGCACAACCAAATTGTTTATAATTTATTGAGTTATGAAACTAAAAACATGGATAAATGAGGAGAAAATTATCATTTACTGATCATATTGAAATAACATAGTCAGAGCTATCCAACCAAATTGAAAATGCTTCAAAACATAATGGCATCTGAGAAATCTCTTGAACCAACACCTAAATTAACTGAAAAAAAATCATTACGCGGTTTAAAAAATTAGGTACATAAAATTAAATAAATTAATAAATTAATTTGCATCATAACAAAAACTAAACAATAACAAAGTTAATAAACTATATTGAATTTAAGATAACGCCGACTCCAGCTCCGACTCCGGGTTTATCAGAAATTTTCGACTCCGGCTCCGACTCCGACTCCAGCTCATAAAATTTAGCCGACTCCGACTCCGACTCCGACTCCAGCTATTCGAGTTTTGACGACTCCGACTCCGACTCCGACTCCAGGTCCCCAAAAAGACCCGACTCCACCGACTCCGGCTCCGACTCCGACTCCGACTCCACAGCCCTGGTTTATTTTACAGTTTTGCAGTAACCAACGTGTAATTTTTTTTGTTTTACTTACGACAAGATTGTCAATACTTTAAATTTACTGACGCATTGACTTGGTTTTCTATGCAACATCATTTGAATGCTCTTTAAAGAATTGAATTATTAAATTTGTGCGATTTTTCAGCAAAATCGTTGCAATTTAGCAAATTTGAAATATTTTTTTTTCTATCATGATAAATATTAGAGATTTTTCAACAAAATTAACACAACAAACGCAAATTCCTCCTGATTTCGCAGTTTTTATTTTTAACTAGTAAATCAAGCGTTTAATGTTCTTTTTCTTCTGGAATTCCTGGGACTCGGGGTTTAAGTTTCTTTATTGATTTGATAGATATTTTAATTTGAAACAACTTGAAAAAAATATTATACTTATTCAATTGCAATAAATTCAATGACATGGATGTATAGCTTTTGCCTTCCTCACTAAGGTAAGGCTATAATCCTGCTCGAAAAATGAACTTTTCATAAGAAGATCGTAGACCCACCTTCATGAATACCTATCAACTCAGTTTCGGTAAGTATTTCAAAAGTTATGCATAAATTTGTGTTTTCTCATTTATCGGGATGTTAGATAAATGGCCAGAAATTTGTTCAAATACCATCACGTTACACATCGTTCGATAGGTAAGTGAAAGACCTTTCCAACAAGTCCAAAACAAGGAAGATCTGGCAACCCTGTCTCAGATTTTGACCTCAGGTAGGTAGTTAGATGGTCACCCTGTCTCAAAATATGACTACTTAACTTATATTTGTATACTTTTATAAAGCCGAATCTCCCTTTTTTGTTTGTTAACATTTTCCGGATCCATAAACCGACCTTTTGTTGGAAAGGTAATCAAGAGACCTTCCAAACGAATCTGAATCTGGCAACCCTGTTTTAGTTATGATGTACTTTCCAATGAATTAATCATTCAGATGAATTTCATTATCATTTCCAGATCATTTTTTAGGAATTAGTGAGGAAGGCATCAACCACATAGGTGGATTAAGCTAGCTTTCAATAAAACATTAATTAAGCTAACTTTGTTATTTTGAGATTGATTGAAATTTTGGAAATGTTTTCTGATCGTGCAAATATAAAATCATTTATAGAGCTTTTTGGGAATCAATGATCCCAATCAATGATTTTTGTAATTGATTTTTTTGCTTTCGTTCCCAAGTAGCACACTTTGTTCGCCAAAAGATTTCTGAACTTGATGTTGAACTCATTTACTATGTTTTCCCAACGTCCCTGAGAACTCTTGAACGCTGGAAAAAGCGCACGTTTTTCTGTTGTTGAACATCTCTTAACCTGTTAGAAATGTGCGTGGTTTAATTAAATTTTACCAGCGCACGTCCTACTTGCATAGAGAACGTTTGTTGAACATGTCATAAGAACTCTTGACTATAAGATTCTGAACCGGGTTGGATAACGTCGTTAGAACCGTTTAACAACATTCTGCCTTTAAGATTCAGGAGGGAGTTAGGCAAACGTTTTTATAATCGTTCAAAAACATATCGTGGCAGACAAGAATGTTATACAGGCTTTTCATAAAATACGCTCAAGGTGTTCGCTTAAAAGTTTTTTTTTTAAATTTAATCCTTTATTTGTGAGTAATTTAGCTTTACGATACATTAACTACTAGTTTTTTGTAAATTATTAGTTTGGACAGGGATACACCATTTATAAATGATAATAATATGAATGATGGATAATAAAAAATATTAACCATTAAAAAATCATTCAGTTTCCTAATTATGCCTTTGGGGATTTTTTTTTCAATTATGTCTGAGTGCTAATTAACATCGCTTGCTACTACTTCTCTACTACTGCTGCTGGTTCCCGGTGCTGCATTTTCAGTTTTTCTTTTTGATGAAGAATCCTCAGGGCAAGTATCGAACCCAAGATCACTCCAAATGTCAAGTCCGGGCGCGCGTCTGTTTCTTTCCACGAGGGGTTATGTTGGATGAGCAGGCCTAAACGTCAATAAGAAGTCTGCGGTCATCTAGATATTACCAAGTTCACTAACAGTTTGTCAAAACTTCTTTTGAACATAAGCTGTTTCTATTTTTAGAACGATCTGTGCTTGTTTCGTTAACATGTTCTTGCTCGGTTTTTGAAACACGAACGCGAACTACACATAAACAACTTGTTTACGTGAAATCTTTAGCAAGCTGAAATCTAGATTAAATTTTCAAAACAACCTATCCCTCATGGGTTTCCTATGCAGATAGGACCTTTTGAAAATTTAATCTAGAAATGAAAAATCATGTCTGCAAATGTCATTTTGCTTTTCGAGTTCTATAAGCATGTTCCATTTGAGTCAGAATAAACTTCAAAATTAACTATTCGTAATCCGTTGCTAGATTTGGCATTTGTGTTACATAGCCATGAAGAACAATGGTTTTTTGATCAAAATGAGAACAATTGACCAAATTTTATGACACTTGTTCAATAATTAACGTATAAAAACGCTTGTGCAGCAATTGTTCAACAAAAAAATTAAAAGCGATGTTTTACTTGCTACTTGGGTTAAATCTCACCTAGTGTAACAAATTAATGTAATCCAATGGTTACTGATAATGCTGTAGCTGAAAGGATATCCATAACTCCACACTAGTTTAGAAGTAAAACAAAATGTATTATGCTTAGTACAAGAAATAAACATGAATTAAATTTATTAATTTTACCAATAAATATCTCAGTGTCCTGGTTGCTCAAACTTGTTGCATATTTGATTTTTGTCCAAAAGCTTCAATATTATTTCCCGATATCAAAATTTTTGTTATATGATAAAATGATGAAATCAAGTCAAAACAACAATTGAAAGTTGTTTTTTTCATTCCTAAGATCAACTGTAAATATTACAGTTAGAACATCCTCGTCAAGATTCTGTCATTGAGTTTGTTAAAAACAAATTCTTAAAAAATATAAAAAAATGTATATCAAAAAAGGTTAAAAAATCAAGTTTATTGATTGTCCGTACCCCTAATAAAACTAAGAAATCTTATCGAGTGAATACATTACATAAATGGTGTTAACTGGCTCCGTGGCTTAATGGTTACGGCTTCTGCCTCACAAGCAGAAGGTTCAGGGATCAAATCCCGGTCGGTACCTTTGAAATTTGGAATCAGGAATTGGAACTTTGAATATGAACAAAAACGAAACAGAATCAGGTGGGTTCGAACTCACACCTTTGGATTGATGGTCTGGGACTCTAACCAGTCGACCATCTAAAGGTTATAAAACTTGTTGTATTCTTCTCATATTATATACGCTCTAATCCCTGATTTGCCTGAAGGAATTGGGAGTCTTAACCTTCGGGAAGTCGCGCTAGTGTACTTTGTGCACCAGATTTGGGAAACTTAAAAAAACAGAAGTTTTTCATGAAACAATCAAGCCGTAGCCTTGATATATGCTCAAGTTAAACATTTTTACTGACGGAAACAAGTTAACCTAAGACATTGTTGAGTAAAAACTATTTTTAATATATTTTTTAAAATAGTGTTTTTGGGTTGGTGCACAAAGTACACCAGCGCGACTGCTCGCGTAAGTATTTTTTTGGTGGAATGAATACCGGAAGTTACACATTGTTTTTATAAGTCTCAATCAGGATCAATTGACCCCAAAACTGTTTCATTGTAATCAGGAGGGCCGCTAATTCCGACTTGATGAAAATATGGGTTCTGAGTACGGTCCGGTGGCCCTTGGGGATGTTCCGAAGAGGGGACATTTTCAGAAATCCGGTCCACAAGGCATGATGGGTGTCAAACTTCATTATTTTCAATGGCAATCCTCTATATGGACATTTTTAGTGCCATAGATGATCTGGCCACAATACGGACTTTCCCAGTGGCCCCGGGGATGTTCCGAAGAAGGGACATTTCCAAAATTCCGGTCCGCAGGGCATGATGGATGTCAAACTTAATAATTTTCAACGGCAAACCTCAGTTTGAACATTTAAAGTGTCAGAGATGATCTGGCCACCATCCGAATTAACCCGGTGGCCCTGGGGATGTTCCGAAGAGGGGACATTTCCGGAATTCCGGTTCACAAGGCATGATGGGTGTCAAATTTCATAATTTTCAACGGCAAACCTCAATATGAACATTTTTAGTGCAATAGGTGATCTGGCCACAATACGGACTAACCCGGTGGCCCCGGGAATGTTCCGAAGGGGGGACATTTCCGGAAATCCGGTCCACAAGGCATGATAGGTATCAACCTTCATTAAATGGCAAACCTCAATAGGAACATTTTTAGTGATCTGACCACAATACGGATTAACCCGGTGGCTCCGGGGATGTTCCGATGAGGGGACATTTTCGAAATTTCGGTCCGCAAGGCATGATGGGTGTCAAACTTCATAATTTTCAACGGCAAACCTCAATATGAACATTTTTAGTGCAATAGGTGATCTGGCCACAATATGGACTAACCCGGTGGCCCCGGGAATGTTCCGAAGGGAGACATTTCCGGAAATCCGGTCCACAAGGCATGATAGGTGTCAAACTTCATTATTTTCAATGGCAAACCTCAATAGGAACATTTTTAGTGATCTGACCACAATACGGATTAACCCGGTGGCTCCGGGGATGTTCCGATGAGGGGACATTTTCAAAATTCCGGTCCGCAAGGCATGATGGGTGTCAAACTTCATAATTTTCAACGGCAAACCTCAATATGATCATTTTTAGTGCAATAGGTGATCTGGCCACAATATGGACTAACCCGGTGGCCCCGGGAATGTTCCGAAGGGAGACATTTCCGGAAATCCGGTCCACAAGGCATGATAGGTGTCAAACTTCATTATTTTCAATGGCAAACCTCAATAGGAACATTTTTAGTGATCTGACCACAATACGGATTAACCCGGTGGCTCCGGGGATGTTCCGATGAGGGGACATTTTCGAAATTTCGGTCCGCAAGGCATGATGGGTGTCAAACTTCATAATTTTCAACGGCAAACCTCAATATGAACATTTTTAGTGCAATAGGTGATCTGGCCACAATATGGACTAACCCGGTGGCCCTGGGGATGTTCCGAAGAGGGGACATTTCCGGAATTCCGGTTCACAAGGCATGATGGGTGTCAAATTTCATAATTTTCAACGGCAAACCTCAATATGAACATTTTTAGTGCAATAGGTGATCTGGCCACAATACGGACTAACCCGGTGGCCCCGGGAATGTTCCGAAGGGGGGACATTTCCGGAAATCCGGTCCACAAGGCATGATAGGTATCAACCTTCATTAAATGGCAAACCTCAATAGGAACATTTTTAGTGATCTGACCACAATACGGATTAACCCGGTGGCTCCGGGGATGTTCCGATGAGGGGACATTTTCGAAATTTCGGTCCGCAAGGCATGATGGGTGTCAAACTTCATAATTTTCAACGGCAAACCTCAATATGAACATTTTTAGTGCAATAGGTGATCTGGCCACAATATGGACTAACCCGGTGGCCCCGGGAATGTTCCGAAGGGAGACATTTCCGGAAATCCGGTCCACAAGGCATGATAGGTGTCAAACTTCATTATTTTCAATGGCAAACCTCAATAGGAACATTTTTAGTGATCTGACCACAATACGGATTAACCCGGTGGCTCCGGGGATGTTCCGATGAGGGGACATTTTCAAAATTCCGGTCCGCAAGGCATGATGGGTGTCAAACTTCATAATTTTCAACGGCAAACCTCAATATGATCATTTTTAGTGCAATAGGTGATCTGGCCACAATATGGACTAACCCGGTGGCCCCGGGAATGTTCCGAAGGGAGACATTTCCGGAAATCCGGTCCACAAGGCATGATGGGTGTTAAACTTCATTATTTTCAATGGCAATCCTCTATATGGACATTTTTAGTGTCATTGATGATCTGGCCACAATACGGACTACCCCGGTGGCCCCGGGGATGTTCCGAAGAAGGGACATTTCAAAAATTCCGGTCCGAAGGGCATGATGGATGTCAAACTTCATAATTTTTAACGGCAAACCTCAGATTGAACATTTAAAGTGTCAGAGATGATCTGGCCACCATCCGAATTAACCCGGTGGCCCTGGGGATGTTCCGAAGAGGGGACATTTCCGGAATTGCGGTTCACAAGGCATGATGGGTGTCAAACTTCATAATTTCAACGGCAAACCTCAATATGAACATTTTTAGCGCAATAGGTGATCTGGCCACAATACGGACTACCCCGGTGGCCCCGGGGATGTTCCGAAGAAGGGACATTTCAAAAATTCCGGTCCGAAGGGCATGATGGATGTCAAACTTCATAATTTTTAACGGCAAACCTCAGTTTGAACATTTAAAGTGTCAGAGATGATCTGGCCACCATCCGAATTAACCCGGTGGCCCTGGGGATGTTCCGAAGAGGGGACATTTCCGGAATTGCGGTTCACAAGGCATGATGGGTGTCAAACTTCATAATTTCAACGGCAAACCTCAATATGAACATTTTTAGTGGTATAGGTGATCTGGCCACAATACGGACTAACCCGGTGGCCTCGGGAATGTTCCGAAGGGAGACATTTCCGGAAATCCGGTCCACAAGGCATGATGGGTGTCAAACTTCATAATTTTCAACGGCAAACCTCAATATGAACATGTTTAGTGCCATAGGTGATCTGGCCACAATACGGACTACCCCGGTGGCTCCGGAGATTTTCCGAAGATTGGACATTTCCGGTAATTCGGTCCACATGGCATGATGGGACTCAAAATTCATCATTTTCAAAGGCAATCCATCATATGGACATTTTTAGTGGTATAGGTGATCTGGCCACAATACGGACTCCCCGGTGGCCCCAGGGATGTTCCGAAGAGTAGACATTGTCGAAATTCCGGTCCGCAAGGCATGATGGATGTCAAACATAATTTTCAACGGCTAACCTCAATATGTACATATAAAGTGTCAGAGATGATCTTGCCACCATCCGGATTAACCCGGTGACCCTGGTTATGTTCCGAAGTGGGTACATTTCCGGAAATTCGGTCCAATATTCATAATTTTTAAAGCCTATCATCTTTATGGCCCTTTTTAGTGCTATAGAAGATCTGGCCATAATACGGACTGCCCCGGAGATGTTCCGACTCATACGGCCTTTCGTCCCATCAAAACGCGTGTGATGATAGGCCGTAAGTTTAAAGTCGTACCGCCCTTTCAAATGTGGATCCAGAAATGAAATATAAAGTGCAATCATCAAAAAACAAGTAATCATACATTTTCTTGAATTGTTTATTTATTTAGAGCATTTTTTGCTCCCCTTTTCCAATGGATACAGGTTTGATGAATGAAACACCAAAAAAACATAATTACAGTATTTTTGTAAAATTCCCAAACATTGAAATCTAGTTTTGACCAAGTGAACATCGTGATCAGTATGCAGCAAAAAAAAGTTGAATTTTGGAAACATGAAAATTTAGTTGGTTGAATATAAAAAGTGTGTAAAAATGTGAACCTGATGAAAATTCATCAATTCCTTATGTAATATTACAATTTTTTTTGACACAAAATCTGTCACCATTTTCTGATGAATATTACCATCGTTTTTTTTCTGTGTTCGGTTTTTATATTTTTTATCAGACCCCCGGTTTTAACCTAGGATCAGTACCTAAACGGACCTTATAAATAAAGTAATAATCGAAGTTGACTTTACAGCTGCCGGCCACTATTGCTACACTCAAAAAAATGAGTTCGCGTAAACGTGAACAGCGTTCATGCCAACGGGAACCAGGAAGAAAACTGTTCACTTTCATGGTGCAATGCACTATAAAAGTTGAACAGATTTCTTCCTGGTTCCCGGTGGCATGAACGCTGTTCACGTTTACGCGAACTCATTTTTTTTAGTGTAGTATCAATCACCTGTCTTTTATTTACAAAGACTTCGACGCCCAAGCCCTAGGTCCTAGGCACCCATATTAAAACGTAGAATTTACGACCTTTGGATTATGAGCCCAGTGAGTGGTCAGATTAATTTACACGGACGGGACAAAAAAATAAAAGACTAAAAACTACACCCAAAGGAAAAATATATCTCAAAATCTGCAACAGTGGATTTGCTGCAGAAAATGTCACATTTTATAACATTTTTTGCAGCAAGCCCGTAGATCATTTTTGCCCGCGTGTAAACATTTCAGCGATCTGCAGTTCTCACCAACACATATAATACGGGGATGACGTCGCTATGTTTAGACCACGGAATACCCGAAAAAAATCTAGAGAAATTGGATATTTTTGGAACTCTTTATTCCCGGGAAATTTGGTCGAAACTCCCGGGAATTATGATACTTATAAATTTTGAAGCAAAATAATATAAAGCCAATCAGAAACACTAGATGACTTATATTGTATACAGATTATTCTTGTTGTTAATTCATTTATTTCTGACTGATTCAACCTTCTTGGCCTTTCGCTGCCCTATTCTATAAAGAGGAAAATATTTAGCCATATTGATGTTCGAAAAAAAGTTCGAGAAAAAATTAAATGAAACTTGTTGAAAATGCCTATTACTCTTAATGACGACATGACTACTATGTTGGGGGGTTTTAAAAATCTGAAGTAGATAACGTATGTAAGTAAGGCCATAAATCATTTTATGCTTTCCATTGGAACCCAAATTAATTACGATCAAAAAATATATATGCATTCTGCGTTAAGATTATTGATGTATATTTAATTTTCCGTAAGTACTGTAAATATTTAATTACTGAAAATTTAAAGTAGTCCTAGCAAAGAAAAAAATAGTTAAAATGTTGCTTTAGGTCATTTTTTATCATCTTAGAAAAACATATTGTATTTTTTTATACATTCGGATTAAAATCTTATAACAAGTTTTTTGATTACTACGAGTAAGTAGGACATAAACAGATTTTTAAACATAGGAAAAATCATTCACCATGAAGAATACTTAAAAAAATACAGTACAGTTTGGAGTCACAAAAAGCTCTAGAAATGATCTTGTTATTGCAGATTTGGGATTTCGGGGCCACCGGGGTAGTCCTTATTGTGGTCAGATCACCTATGGCACTATAAATGTCCATATAGAGGACTGCCTTTGAAAATTGGGAATTTTGACACTCATCATGCCTTGTGGACCGGATGTCCGGAAATGTTCCCTCTTCGGAACATCTTCGGGGCCACCGGGTTAGTCCGTATTGTGGCCAGATCACCTATACCACTAAAAATGTTCATATTGAGGGTTGCCGTTGAATATTGTGAAGTTTGACACCCATTATGGCTTGTGGACCGAATTTCGGAAATGTCCCCTCTTCGGAACATCCCCAAGGCCACCGGGTTAATCCGGATGGTGGCCAGATCATCTTTGATACTTAAAATGCCCATATAGAGGTTTGCCTTTGAAAATTATGAAGTTTGACACCAATCATGCCTAGCGGACCAGAATTTCGGAAATGTCCCCTCTTCGGAACATCCCCGGGGCCACCGGGGTAGTCCGTATTGTGGCCAGATCAACAATGACACTAAAAATGTCCATATAGAGGATTGCCATTGAAAATAATGAAGTTTGACACCCATCATGCCTTGTGGACCGGATTTCCGGAAATGTCCCCCCTTCGGAACATTCCCGGGGCTACCGGGTTAGTCCATATTGTGGCCAGATCACCTATTGCACTAAAAATGTTCATATTGAGGTTTGCCTTTGAAAATTATGAAGTTTGACACCCATCATGCCTAGCGGACCAGAATTTCGGAAATGTCCCCTCTCCGGAACATCCCCAAGGCCACCGGGTTAATCCGGATGGTGGCCAGATCATCTTTGATACTTAAAATGCCCATATAGAGGTTTGCCTTTGAAAATTATGAAGTTTGACACCCATCATGCCTAGCGGACCAGAATTTCGGAAATGTCCCCTCTCCGGAACATCCCCAAGGCCACCGGGTTAATCCGGATGGTGGCCAGATCATCTTTGATACTTAAAATGCCCATATAGAGGTTTGCCTTTGAAAATTATGAAGTTTGACACCCATCATGCCTAGCGGACCAGAATTTCGGAAATGTCCCCTCTTCGGAACATCCCCGGGGCCCCCCGGGTTATTCTGGATGGTGGTTAGATATCTGATGGCATTCTAATTGGTGGAATTAACAACTTTGTAGAACATTGTTTCTTCCTATTTGGAATTATATTCGGTTTATTTGAAAATTTCTGACAGGTGCACAAAGTACACCACGCGACTGCTCTTGTAGTTTTTTTTTTGCGCGACTTCCCGAAGGTTAAGATAGATCAAGAATCCGTCTGGTGCTTGCTTCTATGTTAAGGCGGGGCCGGACAATGCCCAACGACCTCGGAATAGGGGGATGGCGTCACTATTTTTAGACCACGTTTTCCACTTTTTCTCATCGAAACCGACTACTTTATCGACTTCATTTTGCTGGGCGAGATAGGACGCCGTCTATTTTTAGACGATGACTCAGCACTTTTACACTCTTGCACTTAAAAAAACCAGATGGCAGCACGTTGTAACGCCACGTCCCTATTGGGCCGCTAGGATCTCTGCCATTCTGAAATGGGTTGGAAGCAGCGCGAGGGCTATCACCACCTAATACCCGGGACTGAGATAAGTTGTATCAGTATTCGGCATATGGGTCATTCCATCTGAAGCGGAACAGCATTTGAAAATTACCGTCTCCGATTCTGCTCAAATTTGGCAGAGCTGTTGAGACTATCAAAACATGCAAAAATCCCGTATTTCATCCAAATCGGACCTCCCCCTCCAGTTTTGTACCCTCCCAAAAAATTGACTTTTTGGCGATTTTTGAGCGAAACCCCTATCTTTAAACTGCGATTGCTCAGGAATCACAAATCTTAGAGGGTCGGTCTTAGACTCAATTTTGAAAAAAATTGGACGTAGAATCCATTTCCGTGATCAAAATCTGGATTAAAATATTTTTTTCTTCCTGTATTGCGCAATTGAAAACTTTAAATGGCCGTATCTCAAAACAGCCCTATTTATTTTTTAAATTTGACCTCACCATCGTATTCCCTGTCCAATTTTACATAAGAATCACTTATCGACAGAAAGGAATATGTTTCGTTCCAGAGATATCGAATTTTAAAGTTTTGAGTATTTGAAAATACGTAAAATAGCTACACTCGCCGCATATGCTAGAAGCACTCAGTCGTGCTGATCAATAATTACTACCTGGGGTGAATTATTTTTATAATTTTATAAGATTTTGAGATAATCAATACCTTGAACAATCTATTTTTTGTTTAAGGAATATTTATTGGGTAATTTTGAATGCACTGTTTTTCCTGATCTTAGTGTCATTGAACCATATTAGGTAAAATTTGAAGATACAGCCATTTAAAGTTTTCAATTGCGCAAATCCAAATTTTGATCACGGAAATGGATTTTACGTCCAATTTCCTTCAAAATTGAGTCTAAGATCGACCCTCTACGATTTGTGGTTCCTGAGTTATCGTCGTCTGAATAGGGGTTTCGCTCAAAAATCGCCAAAAAGTCGATTTTTCGGGAGGGTACAAACATGGAGGGGGTGGTCAGATTTGGATGAAATTCGAGATTTTTGCATGTTTTAATAGTCTAAACAGCTCTGCCAAATTTGAGCAGAATCGGAGATGGTTAGTTTCAAATTTGCATTTTTTCTTGCACACTTCAGGTGGGATGAACCATATGGGTCATTCCATCTGAAGCGGAACAGCATTTGAAAATTACCCTCTCCGATCCTGCTCAAATTTGGCAGGGCTGTTGATACTATCAAAACATGCAAGAATCCCGAATTTCATCCAAATCGGACCACCCCCTCCATTTTTGTACCTCCCCAAAACATCGACTTTTTGGCGATTTTTGAGCGAAACCCCTATCTTCAAACGACGATAACTCAGGAACCACAAATCTTAGAGGGTCGGTCTTAGACTCAATTTTGAAGGAAATTGGACGTAGAATCCATTTCCGTGATCAAAATTTTGATTAATTTATTTTTTCTACCTGTATTGCGCAATTGAAAACTTTAAACGGCCGTATCTCAAAACACCCCATCTTATTTTTTTGATTTGACCTCACCATCGTATTCCCCGTCCAATTTTATATAAGAATCACTTATCGACAGAAATGAATATGTTTCGTTCCAGAGATATCGAATTTTAAAGTTTTGAGTAGTTGAGATTACCTACATCAGCTTCATTCGCCGCATCTGCTAGAAGCACACAGGCCGGCTGATTAAAAACTGCTACCTGGTGTTCTGAGAGATGATTAATTTTATTTTTATAATTTTACGCAAATATTTTTTCAAATAGCTAATACCTTGATCAATCTTTTTTGTGTAAGGAATATTTATTGGGTTATTTTGAATGCACCGTTTTTTACGTGTTGCTAACCGTTTTAGAGTACTCCCGAGGCCATGACTAGGGCCTTTGTCATGGGCGGTAGCAAAATAGTGCTATTTCGTCAGCTGTGTGCTATCTTGTGACATAGGCCATTTTGGTCGAAACTGAGTTAATGAAGACGTTTTGCTATACTTAACAAACACTACAAGATGCTTTAACCTGATTTTGGGAACTCGCTTCCGTTTCCCGGATATCGTAATGCACACTTGTGACATAGACCAATTTATCATCAAAATGATCGTGCACACTTGTGACACGTCATACATGTTGTTGGAAAATGTGGAAAATTTCTCTTGTTTTTCACAAATTTATGTTGATACACATTTTCTAAAGGCAATGCAATGTTTTGTTTTTGAAAATATACTGATTAAGTCGGTTAAACTATTGATTTAAGCTTATTTTAGTTTGTATGGGAATACTGTGCACACTTGTGACACGTAGTACAATTTTACTTTCAAAACACACTTGTGACACGTGCTTTTCAGATTTTTGTTTACATAATGTATTGTATCTTTTAACTGGTTTAACCAAACTTGGAGCGATTGTTTAGCGATAGTATACGAACCGATTGCTACAAAAAGTTTGACTCTATCATTCATAATTTTGAAAATATTTATCGTCAAACTTTTAAATCGATTTTCTCGAATAGTACTAAATGGTCGTTGTCACAAGATAGCACACAACTGACGATTTAGCAAAAAACCCAAAATCTGATTTATGGATTAAAAGTTTGATCATATTAAATCGATTTTTATATTGTGAGCCAGCTCCATTTGATTAAAAGATGATTTTGGTCACGGTACATTTAATTAACAAAATATTTATACGTGTGGACAGCAGCCGTATTGTGTTCCAAGAATCCAAGAATGATAGCAGAAAAAAAAACATTGTTGTTCTGACGGTGTCGAAGTCATCGCAACTTTATTTGCGGAATTAGCCGCTTCGCAGCAGATCAAACTATGTAATTTTCTAACATTTTTCATTTTTATACTTTCCAGAAATCCTTTTCCTACTCCTTGTGATCGTCCTTCACTAGAATACAACGTATCAACAAATTTTATTAATTTTATTTCATATTTTTTTACTCAATAATGTATCGTGCACTTATTGTTCAGTGTTACTTACAAGATCAATTGCATTTTCCTGCACGCTCCGTCGTAATCCAATTCTGCCCTTTACTGTGTGTCGTTATTGCTCTGTCCTGTGAGTTAGCACAGAAATTCACTTAATTTTTTTTGAGCAGATAAACATTTGCGATTAAACTCTTGTTTCCTACAGTTATACAGTTAATTTTTGCTCAAAGTGATATAGATTATTTATGATGAATTATTATTTCAATAAATGATCAGGTAGCAGTTATTGATCAGCCCGCCTGTGTGCTTCCAGCAGATGCGGCGAATGAAGCTGATGTAGGTAATCTCAAAAAATCAAAACTTTAAAATTCGATATCTCTGGAACGAAACATATTCATTTCTGTCGATAAGTGATTCTTATGTAAAATTGGACGGGGAATACGATGGTGAGGTCAAATCAAAAAAATAAGATGGGGTGTTTTGAGATACGGCCGTTTAAAGTTTTCAATTGCGCAATGCAGGTAGAAAAAATAAATTAATCAAAATTTTGATCACGGAAATGGATTCTACGTCCAATTTCCTTCAAAATTGAGTCTAAGACCTACCTTCTAAGATTTGTGGTTCCTGAGCTATCGCCGTTTGAAAATAGGGGTTTTGCTCAAAAATCGCCAAAAAGTCGATGTTTTGGGGAGGTACAAAAATGGAGGGGGTGGTCCGATTTGGATGAAATTCGGGATTCTTGCATGTTTCGATAGTATCAACAGCCCTGCCAAATTTGAGCAGGATCGGAGAGGGTAATTTTCAAATTTGCACTTTTTCGTGCACAGTTGAGATGGAATGACCCATATACAAAGTCTGATACAAATTATACTTTCCCATAATTTCGCTACCGGTTAGCGGGTATTGGATTGGACACACACACACAATACATTAAGTAAATGGTGTTGCTGTGTCAAATACAGATACAAGTACCTTGAGCTAGATTGTGACCATTTTGAAATTCTGATTACTGTTTCTAATAAATTTCTATTAAAAATTGTATGAAATTTACTTTTTTAGGTTGAAAACAAAACATTACTTTATGAACAACTATTTATTATTAAATTGATATTTTATCTTTTTAACTTGTTTTGACAATATTTGGTCAAAAATACTTTGTACACGCAGAAAAATAAGGCATATTTGAATCAACAAAACGTTTTGTTGATTTGAAAATCAAGATTTTTGTTCAATCAACGCTAAACGTCAAAGCAGCCTTTTCAAAACAACAATAGACTTTTGTGGAATTGTTTCAACGCAAAATCGGCGTTGATTATATTCAACAAAAATTTTGTTGATTCAAACCTCCTACAGGCTGATTCCATAAAACATTTTTCTGCGTGTATTTATCTTTTACACTTGGCGACAAACCACTACTATTCCGGAACCAAACCGTAAAACAATTGTCCCGGATTAGAGGACAAAACCCCCACCTTTTGCCATTTGAAGCATTCAAATTCGTCCACTACAGCCCGATTACGAGTCCGGGAGTGGTTTACTAAGTTTACCGGGAATCGAGAGGAATAAAACCAGGCTTAGTGTTGACTTTCAAAGCCACCCAGTTTGATGTTAAGAGCAAAAACTAATGACATTTTTTTTATTTATTTAGAAGATGATTAAAATCGAATCCAAGTTTAAAGTATTTTAAGATGTGAATACAAAGAGACGAGTTGTTCCTTTCAATTCCGCTATATATAGCGGATTTATAGCGGAATTAAAAGGAACAACTCGTCTCTTTGTATTCACAGTAATGCATTCTGCTAAAACGCTCAACCAAACCACAATGTTTTAAGATCTTTATTTTTTTGTTAATATTTGATATTGTTGTTAAGACAAATAATATTTCTTTCATAGATTCTAATTTTAATGAAAATTTGCCAAATCAAAAGGAATAACTCGTCTCTTTGGGTACAAAATTAGTCCCATATTTTCACACCCTAGTGTTCGTACATTGCAAGGCTCAAGCAATAAGAAGTTCATCAATTGTCATCTTTAAACGATACATACACTGTTTTAAATCATTGTTCTTACCTTGATCAATCTGTCGTCTTGCTGCCCGCTTCAACAGGAAACTTCCACGGAACACTATTCTCACCACATCATCATAGTTCATCAGCACTCGAAAAATAAAACCACTTTTACTCACTTTCCACCGCTCATTCCTCAAATAAAGAGAGGTGAGCAAACATTTTTTGCCACAACTTTTTCAAAATCTCAAACATCACTCTTCTTCTTCTTCATCATCACGGATCTTCCCGTCTCTACAGCGTGTCCTGCCCGCTGCCGGCCCCATCGGTCTCGAGGGAGGTGGCCCGAGTCCGGTGGAGGTGACGCAGGGCTCAGACGTTGGCCGTGTTGGGGGCGCTCAGCCGGGAGCTGCGCGGCTCGATCTGCAGCGACTTCTGGTACAGCTCGTCGTCGTCCAGCAGCAACGAAGTGTCCAGGAGGTAGGAGGTCACTTTCGGTATGTGATCGATCTTGTACGGCGTCTGTTGGAAGTGGCGAATCTCGCGTATCACGTGGGCAATCTGCGAATTGGAGGCGAGGTAAAAAAGGTAGAAGAAGACATTAATCTTCATAAATCAGTCATTGCAAGCAGGTCGGGAGTTCCATCACCATTCGCATTTTGGAAAAGTTCAGCAACCGGTCCGGGGTAAAGTCCGGCGTGCCCTCCTCGATGAAGGACAGATCCGTGAGGTACATGCCCAGGTACGGGATGCAGGGCGGGTCACACCTGTGCAGGGCTTCGCGCATCACCCGGAACCGGCCGTCCGAGCAGACCACGGCCTGCAGCTTTGTGATTGTCGATTTGATCTGGAATTAAATTACACAAAGAACAGAAAAGTTGGCTTGAGTAATTATCGCATTGTTCTAGAACTATTTAGGCATTAAAAATCAATTAAAACGTAATAAAAGGTGTATCTAAACTGCAAAACTTCCCCAAACATCGCGCAAACTTTCACCTCACAGTAATAAACCCCCCTGCCTCGGACAGTAAATTTGTCCAACCGCACTTTTCGCCATGCCAAAAGGGCAGCACCCCAGAAGATGCTTCATGCTTTTAATTTACTGTCGCCGCATTTCGCACAATTCGGTAACATTTGCCAACTTTGGCACTAGGAGTTTCCCTCAAAAAAAAAAAAGGGTTTGGGTTTCCACTGGGAGAATCGAACCAGACTACTAGATACGATCCGAAACATTGGATATTAACTTCACCTGAAGGCGGAAAGAATATTTTTCCGATAGTTGCAAACGGGAACAACACGGCGGAAGGTTATGGTAAGTATGTTTTTATGTATGTTGTTTTTTAAAGATTAATACAGTTTGTAAGTAAAACTTTAACTTGAACTTACGGTTTAAATTTACTGTGAAATCTTAAACGTGATTTACAGAATTCATATTGGAATCACTGGAGGTACCAGGGGGTGCAGGGGAGGCACGTGCCCCCTTCGACAAAAAAATGGTTCTAAATTTGTCCGAGGGTCATTCACAAATGCAGCAATACAATTATGTCTGCTCCCTAGGGTGCTCAGAATATGGAACTTTTTTCAAAACCTCGCTACACAAGCAGAATATTGTTTCTTGAGATAACTTGAGGCTCTGGGTCAAATATGAACATAATCCGACACTTGTTACGCGAAAGTGAAGTTTGTATTGGAAAAATCGTAAAATGTTTGTAAAATCCACTTTAATTACAATTTGGTCTACCTGGTGCGCAAAATCCATCCAAAAATTCCCAAAGGCGAGATTATCATTGGAAATTTAATGCCCTACAAATTTTTAAAACATACCGAAGCTGCAAAATTAGATCTCGAATTGATATTAGCGATTCAAAACAGTTATCAAAAATCATAGAAAATTAACGTTTAAACATACACTCAGAACTGGGCATCGGCATACGAGAAGATAAAGAGCACGGTTCGGTAGTAGAATGGTACTGTGTGCGGACGGAGAGGACAAATCCCGAAACTACCGAGAGTACTTTACTCATGGGATCATCTTCAAAAGAAGTTCATCTATCAAAAAAAAAAAAAAAAAAAAAAAAAAAAAGACGGTACCGAGACTAGAACCCAAGACCTTCGGCATATTGAACCGTGCCTTTGCCGTATGGGCCACCATGGTTCGGTGACTAAGTGGCGGTCATTTGTCCATGTAAGCCACTCATAGGATGAACTGTTCCAATGAACGAATGAACACGCGAGAGGACTATACTCTCGCAAAATAGCACTTTCCTCACGTTTTTTTTTCGTGAGGACTATCCCCTCGTTCTTTAACTTAGGGTGTAATGATTCACTTCAGAGCAATCTGAAAATCTGCATCTTGAGAAGGAATTATCTGATCTAACATAGAGTCGGTTGTTGGTTATGATTAGAACTTTTCAGAAAAAAATAAGTAAACGGATTTTTTTATGAATTTTTATATGAAAAATTGTTGAAGGTATTTTTTTTAGTTTGCAAATCGCATTTGGGTCATTCCATTTGAAGCGGAACAGCATTTGAAAATTACCCTCTCCAATCCTGCTCAAATTTGGCGGGGCTGTTGATACTATCAAATCATGCAAGAATCCCGAATTTCATCCAAATCGGACCACCCCCTCCATTTTTGTACCTTCCCAAAAAATCGACTTTTTGGCGATTTTTGAGCAAACCTCCTAGTTTCAAACGACGATAACTCAGGAACCACAAATCTTAGAAAGTCGATCTTAGACTCAATTTTGAAGGAAATTGGACGTAGAATCCATTTCCGTGATCAAAATGTTGATTATGTATTGCGCAATTGAAAACTTTAAACGGCCGTATCTCAAAACACCCCAGCTTATTTTTTTTATTTGACCTTACCATCGTGTTCCACGGCCAATTTTACATAAGAATCACTTATAATAAGTGAAAACACTGTTGTTCGGACGGTGTCGAAATCATCGCAACTAAATTTGGGGAATTCGCCGCTTTGCAGCAGATCAAACTTTGTGATTTTCTTACATTTTTCAGTTTTATACTTTCTAGAAATCCTTTTCCTACTCCTTGTGATCGTCCTTCACTAGAGTACAACGTATCAACAAATTTTATTCATTTTAATTCTAATTTTTTACTCAATAATGTATCGTGCACTTATTGTTCAGTGTTACCAACAAGATTAATTGCATTTTCCTGCTCGCTCCTTCGGAATCCAATTCTGCCCTTTACTGTGTGTCGTTATTGCTCTGTCCTGTGGGGTAGCACAGAAATTCACTTCATTCATTTTTTTGAGCAAATAAACATTCGCGATTAATCAGCCCGCTTGTGTGCTTCTAGCAGATGCGGCGAATGAAGCTAGGTAATCTCGAAAACACAAAACTTTAAAATTCGATATCTCTGGAACAAAACATATTCATTTCTGTCGATAAGTGATTCTTATGTAAAATTGGCCGGGGAACACGATGGTAAGGTCAAATAAAAAAACGTTACTTAATCCACCCTTAGGTGGTTGGTGCCTTCCTCACATTTAGAGGGTAATGCTATCCAAAATAGATACAAAAGGGCGGACCTTTCAGTGTTCTATCAACTTGATTCATACCATCAGATTGGGTAGTCAGATCTTCATAATTCAGGGCTCTTATGTACTTATAACTTTTGATAGGGTTGCCATATCTGCAATCTATTGAACTCATTGAGAAGGTCTTTTGATTACCCATCCAACGACAAGTCGCAAGATAGATCCGGAAAACGTTTTTGTCAAAATATCTGATATCCAGCCTCCCAAAAATGCATAAATAACACTTAAGTGCGTATAACTTTTGATAGGGTTGTCAGATCTGCAATCTTTTGAACTCGTTGCAAAGGTCTTTTGATTACCTATCCAACGACAAGTCGCATGGTAGATCCGGACAACGTTTTCATCGAAATATATGAGATCCGGCCTCTAAAAGGCTCATAAAAAACACTTAAATGCTTATAACTTTTGATAGGGTTGTCAGATCTTCAACGTCTTGAACTCGTTGGAAAGGTCTTCTGATTACCTATCTAACGATAGGTTGCATGAGAGATTCGGACAACGTTTTCATCAAAATATCTGAGATCCGGCGTCCATAAAGTGCATAAATAACACTTAAGTGTCTATAACTTTTGATAGGGTTGTCAGATCTTCAATGTCTTGTACGCATTGGAAAGGTCTCTTTATTACCTTTCTAAAAATGTATAGCATGACAGTTTTTTTTACAAAAACCACCCTTTTTACAATCTTCCGGACTTTTGTTAAAATCGTTTTTTTAGCATAACTTTTGAAGTACTTAACTTAACTTTATAATTTTCAATAGCGACTTATGGGACCCCAAGACGGATCGAATGAGACCAAAACGGTCCAAATCGGTTCAGCCAGTGCCCAGATAATCCAGTGCAAATTTTTTTGATCAACATCCCACCACACACACAGACATTTGCTCAGAATTTGATTCTGAACTAAACTAAGAAGTTCGTTTTCTGAGTGATTTTATAGCCTTTCCTCAGTAAGGTGAGGAAGGCAAAAATAAATTGGGGTGTTTTGAGATACGGCCGTTTAAAGTTTTCAATTGCGCAATACAGGTCAACATTTTGATCACGGAAATGGATTTAACGTCCAATTTCCTTTAAATTGAGTCTAAGACCGACTTTCTATCGCCGTTTGAAACTAGGAGGTTTGCTCAAAAATCGCCAAAAAGTCGATTTTTTGGGAAGGTACAAAAATGGAGGGGGTGGTCCGATTTGGATGAAATTCGGGATTCTTGCATGTTTTGATAGTATCAACAGCTCTGCCAAATTTGAGCAGGATCGGAGAGGGTAATTTTCCAATTTGCACTTTTTCGTACACAGTTGAGATGGAATGACCCATTTGCAAACTCGTGTTTAGGAGATATGATTTTTTGAAAATGTTGTGTTTTTTCGAAAATCTGGAATTAAAATTTTTCAAAATCAATACATAATATACTTAAAAGCAAATTCGAATTTTTAATCGAAAAGCTTCTTATTTTTTTTAATGAAATGTACCGTTTGCAAGTTATAGCTATTTTAAGATTAAAAATTTCGATTTTTAAGGTTTTTTGAGACAGAAAAAAATTCTAGAAAGAAAAGCACCACTGAAAAAATATGTTTGAAAAGTTGAGACAATTTCCTATAATCTTCTCTATGGAATTTTGGAAATTAATTAGGCAATTAGTACCTGAAACACAACCTCGCCGAGAATTCGAAACGATGAAAATTAAGTTTTCTAAGTTTCCCCTAATCCGCCTGTAGTTATTAACTGAAAATATCTCGGAAGCTATTGGTCTAATTTTCAATGTCAAAAAAAGTTTTATGAAATCAAAAAATATTTTTTTTTCCAGGTTTTCGATTATATCCAAAAACACTAATTGTTAAAAAAAATCATGTCTCGTAAAGTAAATTTCGCACCATCACGCAATTTGCCTCAAAAAATGTATCCCCTAAAACTAATAAAAATTACGTATTTTGAGAATTCAACTTTAGAGCTATTCTTCACGAAAACAACCACTTTTTTACTTATAGTTTTTGCATTTTTTTATTTACATTTTTTCATTGATTCGTCCATACAATTCTCCATACAAAGTTAACAGCTGTCCATACAAAAATGGCATGTCAATATTTTAAAAATCTGTATCTCGCGAAAAAATTGTTTAATTAATTTGGTGTCTTCAATGAAGTTGCAAGTATTATAAATATTGAAAACAACGGAAACGCGTTAAAAAAGTCCTTATTTATTTTTTGGAATTAGCTTGAAAAATCTCAGTAAATTCAATTTAAGCGTTTTAAAAAATATATAAAATTTGTCACAGCGTGGATTTTTCTCATAACACCTTTAAAAAAATATCTCTATCAAATAATGTTTGCCCTTTCTGAGCCATACGTTAAAATATATCATTTTTGTACCCTTTAAAATATCAAACGATTATAGTTATAGTGTTTTTGACCAATTTACTTTTAAGTGACAAAAAGTAAATTAAAAATCAGATTTTTTTTGTGTATCTTTTTTTTACAAATTCCTGTCGGTTTTGAGTGATTAGTGCAAATTATTTTTCTTAATTCAGTCGATTTCTGGGAAGTTAAGCGAGTGGTTGATGGCAGACATTGCGTGTGTAAAAGAAAAAAAAGTGTAGTCCTAATTTTTTTGTATGAATAAATAAGCCCTTCCTATATCATCGTTGATCGGAAGGCACGACGTCGTGTGCAATAGTGTTTTTAAATATGAATTGAGGTTTAAGTGTTTGAAGTAAAATTACTGTAAAAAGGTCTTTTCTATATCATCGTTGATCGAAAGGCACGCTAACTGTTTAACTCTTCTGGATAATCGTAGTGCAAAATTACAAGTATTCAGTATTGAAATAACCTCACGGCTTTGGTGTGTTTATGAGATGCTCGGAGGGCTCAGCGACGGGTTTATTATGAAAGTTCTCCCCATAGCATCGTAGCTCGGGAGGCATCGAAAAGCCAATACCTTATCCTACTAACCCAAAAAAATAACAATCCCGTGATGATTGAAGGAGATGCTGTGGATTCAACGGTATCATGCGGTGTCAACAGGTATATAGCGAAAAACTGTGTGCTTGATGAGTCTGCAACATCAACTATCGGACTAACATTTCTCCCTTTTGTTGAACTGCATGCTTCTTGGGAGGGCGCCGGTATTGACTAATAAAGTCTGGGTCTTCTGGGGTTAAACAGTGAACGGATGGTTCATTGTTTAACTTCAGCTGATCTGTCAATAACGGAGTAGCAGCTCATTGGCAGTCAACCGTGCTCATGCTCATGCTAATCTATTTTTTTCACAAAGTCTTTACTAATACTTACAACTTTACGCAAAACATCAAATCAACCAATAGATTTTCTTGAAAGATATGGATTTTTGAATATTTACATACTATTTTCGTATGGTCAGCTGCCAAATTTGTTTGGAGTACTGTATGGACGAACCGATGACAAAAAATCCTTATTTGATCACAGGGAAGGTAACCACAAAGTTTCAAGCAGAAAAAATGCAAAAAATAACCGAACGCTGAAATCGTAGAGAATTGCTGTTTAGGCAGACAAAGTTAAATGCAAAATTTGTTTTTTTTCGTGTAGGCACCTATATTCCTGCATGTTTATTTTTTTAATTGCAAAAAACATAATATTTTCCAAAAATTTACCAGAAAAGGTCTGGAAATTTGAAAAAAAAACCGAAAAAAATGCGAGGTCAGACCAATAAAATGTTTGTGCATGGTTATTCTAAGGGAAAGCATGAATTTTGGGGTCGACAGAAACGCATACATTTTGATTTTTTTTAAATATTTAGTCAGGGACGAATGGTTTTTCTCCAAAGTTTGTATGGAGAATTCGTGCGGTTCGCTCCTTGTACAAATTGTATGCAATTTTTGAATTGGAGGCAAGAGCGACGAACCGCCCTAATTCTTCATGCAAGCTTTGTAACGTTCCTGTCTAAATATATTTGAAAAATCGAAAGTTCATTCGTTTCTTGGGACCCAAATGGTTTTGCTCCCTTTCGAGTAGATGTTTGTTTTGACTATTTTTGTAGGTCAGTGTAATGGACAAGGTTTCATTGAAATAAAAAGATACATTCCTGAATCGATTATCCGTAGTCATCGGAAAAATCAAAATGTGACTCCATAAATTCGCTTAAGTGATTTAGAAAAATCCAACCAAACACAAAAAAGTTACTGAAATTAAGTCACAAAACTGAAATTGAGTCATAAAATTTAAATTTGAAATGAGCAGCATAGCATAGCATAACATTGGTGTCTACCCGTAGCTGCTACTTCGTTATTGACCAGGACCTCCAAACATGATGAAAAGTAGGAACCAATCATCACCCCTTCACAATTTTCAAAGGTCCCTATCATGCTGATCAATACCGACGCCGGCCACGAGCAATGGTAAGACACGAGGAAGTGGATGGGAATGTTAGTCCGATACTTGAATGATGGGACCACTAAATCGGCTGCGTCTCCGACAAAGTATCACATGAGTTTTGAGGGGTTAGTAAGATGGGTATGAGGTCAGGATTCACTGTGGTAGGTGATGCGACCATAAGCACATAAAATTTAAATTTAAAATGAGGAATAAAAAGTCGAAAAATATGATTGGTCATGATTCGATTATGCGCAGTTCTCAAGGAACCTTCGTATAATCGAAACTTTAGATAACCGCGGTTAGACTTTACAAAGAAAAGTCAATTTGCGAAAATGTAGAGAATAAGACAGGGTTTATGTTATCTATTAGTTTTCAAAAGGACGCAAGCACCAATTGCTGATTTTTTATCAAATGCTTGAGATTTTTTATCTACATGTTCAACAGAACACATGATTTTAAACCAACTGAAAAATTAACTCAAAAGTGATGAAATTGCAACCATCGGCAGTCACCAGGCTTTGATTTTTTTGTGAATCTAAACACGATAATATTTTTCAAACTCAAAATGATCTGATCTGATCAATTCCCTAGTAACATTTTATGTTTTAAGCAGGCCATAAAAGCCTATTTTGGCCGTATGATGGTTTCCAGAACCATGATAAAACCTGTAAGTTTAAATAATTTGCTAGGTCTTTAAGCTCTGTTTAAAAAACTAACTTAATCCACCTATGTGGTTGGAGCCTTCCTCACTCATTACCAACAATGGCTGATATGATGGGGTTGTACACAAATTTCATCTATTTTTTAGATCCGGAATAAAAAAAAGTACATAAATATAACTTAAGAGGCCATATCTCGAGAACGGGTTGCCAGATCTTCAATGTGTTTGGACCCGTTGGAAAGGTCTTTTGATAACCTAACCAACGATGGGTCGGATGGTGGATCCGGACATAGTTTACATACATTTAAGTGAGATCCGGCTTTCAAAAAGTACATCAATATCACTTAAGTGGCCATATCTCGAGACAGGGTTGCCAGATCTTCAATGTTTTGGACTCGTTGGAAAGGTCTTTTGATAACCTAACCAACGATGGGTCGGATGGTGGATCCGGACATAGTTTACATACATTTAAGTGAGATCTGGCTTTCAAAAAGTACACCAATATCACTTAAGTGGCCATATCTCGAGACAGGGTTGCCAGATCTTCAATGTTTTAGACTCATTGGAAAGGTCTTTTGATAACCTAACCAACGATGGGTCGGATGGTGGATCCGGACATAGTTTACATACATTTAAGTGAGATCTGGCTTTCAAAAAGTACACCAATATCACTTAAGTGGCCATATATCGAGACAGGGTTGCCAATTCTTCAATGTTTTAGACTCATTGGAAAGGTCTTTTGATAACCTAACCAACGATGGGTCGGATGGTGGATCCGGACATAGTTTACATACATTTAAGTGAGATCTGGCTTTCAAAAAGTACATCAATATCACTTAAGTGGCCATATCTCGAGACAGGGTTGCCAGATCTTCAATGTTTTGGACTCGTTGGAAAGGTCTTTTGATAACCTACCCAACGATGGGTCGGATGGTGGACCCGGACATAGTTTACATACATTTAAGCGAGATCCGGATATATGTGAAAACACATTTTTATACATAACTTTTGAACTACTTATCGAAACTTCAATCTGTATAAAACTCGATCTATGGGACCCTAAACCAAGTCGAATGCAACAGGTTCGGGTCAAATCGGTTCAGCCAGTGCCGAGAAACATGAGCTAGTTTGTTGGTCACATACATACATACACACACACATACACACACATACACACACACATACACACACACATACACACACATACACACAGACATTTGTTCAGTTTTCGATTCTGAGTCGATATGTATACATGAAGGTGGGTCTACGACGTTTTAATACAAAGTTCATTTTTAGAGCAGGATTATAGCCTTACCTCAGTGAGGAAGGCAAAAAGTACGTGAAATAAACTTAGTTCAAACCCACACGAACCCGCCCTTTTCAAAGTCACCAAATACCGACAAACCAAATTTGTTGGCCCTACTCCAAAGGTCACTTTTGTGCATCCTCTGTGCTCTGGTTTGCGCTGTAAATGCTTAGGCCCTGGCACTTGTATACAGCCCACCGGAAACCGGGCTACAAACACACAAAGTCACTTCCTGCTGTTTCCATGTTGGATTGGATGATGCAGGAAGAGTGGAAAAACTGGAAAACTGGAAAGCTGCTGGAGGGCAGGAAAACTAAGATTGCATATCGGTTTTTCATGTTCCGCTTGAACAAATAACGGCTTGGGGCCTCGAAAGTGCAAGTTCATCATTTTTTTTCCTTGGTAGAGGTTTTAGTACTTGTAGTTGTACCTTAGGGTGGGTACGGAATTTGAAAAGTTCTCAGATCAAGTTCTGGTGTGGTTCCCCTTGTATGGCATACCCATAAGGTAGCTGTT